>NC_133659.1:42157536-42457536 GCF_037893015.1 Macrotis lagotis | reverse complement strand
GTGACCTCTGCTTTACCCAGCCTGTCTTGTTAGTATGTGGTGTCTCTTCCATCAGATCTTGAGTCATCTGAGGGCAAGATCTGTCTCTGTGTTCCTTTAGTACAGAATTTGAACATATAGTAGGTGTTCAATAAATGCTGTGGACCTAACTTGATATGGAACTTTGCAAAAGGGAATGCAGACCAGTTTACTACTCAGGCACACATACAAGACATAGCTACCACTGGCTATCTTCTACACGGCCTCAAGAGCTCCAGTTTTTGTTCTTACATGAGGACATATGGATAGATGTTACAAAGAGGTCCCTGAAGGTCTGACATAAGAGGAACGTTCCTGTCCATGCTCTCCAGAAGTAGAATCAGTTTTCTTTCTTGGGGAGTCATGTGTGCCCCCTTGCATGAGGTTGCTCTGAAGAGTCTGGATGGACACAAAAGGTAGGCCCCTATTAGGGGCCACATGGGTCTGTCAGCCTCTGAGGATTAGCATAGGAATCATGGAGCACCAGGTTGGAACGCAGTAGGTACTCATATCGCTGCATAGGCATTAATGGGGAAACTGCCAATCTCAATGAGGTTTAAGTGGAAGAAGGGATTGTGATCAGAGAGAATGTTTGGCTTTCAAGATCATGAAGGGAGATCAGAATGAGGACTTGAGGTACCATGAGAGAACATCTAATCAGTATGTTGTAAAAAGTGCATGTAAATTGTGACTACTTTTGTGAGTGGCCGAGGCAGAGGGAAGATGGGGCTCAAAGAGTCTGAGGACATTGAGGGACACCTTTGGTTCAATGGAAGCCAGGCTAATCTTAAAGGAGACAATATATTTCAGTTCCCAAATTCAAGGCAGGGACTGAGATGGACAGGAACACTGAGACACAGATGCATTTCAAACACCTCGAGAAAGGAGGACCAGGTGGAGAACGTAGATGCCATTTTGAGAAGGTCCTAACCTAGGATGGCTAAGAGAATGCTAGCTGGATGTTGGAAGACTTGGGTTCTATCATCTATCATATAACTTGTGTGACCTGGGCAAGTTATTTCACTCTCTGGGTCTAAGTGTCCTGATCTGTAAAATGAGGACCCTTCTGACACTGGACATTGTGATATAGACAGTTAAAGGAACCTCCAAGGTGTGGAGATTGCATTGGTTGCTCAGGGAGCTCCTGGAATTAGCACTTACTGATAAGTGGTATTAGTCCTCCTCTTGGTTCTGATGGTAGTAATGGTGATTTCCTTCATCCCTACCCCACTACCAAAAAAAAATCTTGACAAAAGAAGCATCCAGATTGGAGAGGATGCCAGGGAGAGAGGGATCAGGTACTGAGTGGCTCAAGAAGATGGAAAGAGCAGGAGAGGAAGAGCTCCAGCATGAAGGGAAGCATGCTAACAAGAGGGGGCATTCAGAGGGCACTTTGGAAGTAAACAAGCATTTATTAGACACCTACTATGCCAATCATTGTGGTAAGTGCTGGGCTACCAAGAAAGGCAAAAAACAGTCCTCCTCTTAGGACCTCACAGAGGCAGGGGACATAAAAATAAACTTGGGGTTTTTAGGGTATGGAAAGGATGTTCTTGCCCTTGCCTTTGTAAGAAATGGGTTATAAAGTTAATTACTCTTTTGTTCTCAAGGCCAATTTTTGGATTTTTAAATAAACTTGTTAGACACTAGGACCTCCTGTGAGAAAATCTACACCAATTTGTCTGGGTTGTTGAGAGGTTCAATGATATTTGTAAAGCATTCTGCAAATCTTAAAGTTGCATATGATGCAATAATAGCTAATATTTCAGTAGCGCTCTGGCTAGTTATTATCAGGTGTTTGAACAAATCTTTAGATTAGGAAATCTAGTGTTTACATAAGTATACATTAGCATGTTGTTAATGGACTTTCCCCAATTCATGAACTTTGTCCTTGGCACATTGTATGTGTGTGCTGTGTTTGTGTGCGTGTGTGTGCATGCATGTGTGTGACTGTTAATATCGCACATTCATAAACAGCTAGTAATGAAATTTGTGCTGCAGATGTATTTCCCCATTAGAAATTTTATTGATTGCAAATTATCTCTTTAGGTTTTCTTCTTTGACACTAAAGAAAGATTGTGGAAAGTCGGGTTAACTACATTAACAGTACCAAAGAGCTCACCGAAAAAAATGTATCTCAAAGAATTCCAACACAGGTTATCTAAGATTCCAGTGAAATTTACATTCATATTTGGAGTAGAAAAAAATTCTTTATTACTGCAATCCTTTAAAAACATCTATCTGCATTGGCACCAGAATGCCACAGCTTTAATTTTGTTTTAATTGTTTGGGAAGGTGAATCATTTGTGGACTTGATGTTTCCTGCAAAATAAATCTTTCTTTGATAGCTCTATCACCTAATGCATGTATTGAATAAGACTGAACAGATGTAATCATCTCTTAGGCAATGGCAACTTATTCATACTGTTTCACTTTATGTTAATCTTATCCAAATCCTTTTATAAAGCCTTCATAAAGATTCTGTCAAACATGCCGGTTCTTTTTGCCTTTTTCTTAAAAAAAATAAAAATTTACCCCCCCCCCCCAAATGTCATGGGTAACAGACCCCTCTTCAATTTCTATTTCAGTGTTGAATTACTGACTTTTGTCTCTCATTAATTAGTGCAATTAGTTGTCTTTTTCAACCCCACAGGAATTCTCTCTAAATGAGGTAAGTTGGGTCTGCAAACTTGATTTCCTATTTCTTGTCTTCATCCTGGAACTAGTTCTCTGATCCATTGGTTTTAGATGGCCTCTTTTTCTGGTACTTAGATCATATCTCAGAATTGATTTTTTTTCCTTCCCTGATCAATAGTAGTGATAATAGCAACTGCAACCAAGCTATAGTGGAATATGGAAGAGGAGTTGATCCCTTAGGGGGTCCCTGATCAGATCCCCACAATAGACTTGATGATCTTACAATAGCTATCAGTCTAAAGGGCACTTCTCTTGGAGATAGACTTTTGTCCTAACACCTTGCAAAGAAGAGGTACAGGAAACACCTCTCACTCTTTCAGTCAGCTGCAGTATGAAAGTGTGGCTACTCTTTCCCAAAGCATATAAAAGCATGCCATTGTAGTCTTGGATTCTTTTTCCTCCTCTTGCTCTCTTCTCCTTTGGACATCCAGACCAAAGGACAGCAAGTAGAATGAGATTATTTCTTACCTCTACCCTAAAGCAGCAATGCAGAGAAGTGGACAGCAAAGCTGCTCAAGTTAGCCCAAGTGGCCTGAGAAGGGAGGTCAACAGATCTCAAGTTAACAGCAGTCTACCTTCTGTCTTCCTATTTCCATTTCTGAGCAAAGACCAGAGAGTAAGGATATTAAGGATGGATGTTTCCATGGAGCTATTTCAAGGGCAATTCTAAGTTCAAGAGTTTCCAAACTTTGGAGTTTTCAAATTCTGCTGTCCAGGAGAGCACATCTCTTAGGGGGGATATTTGCTGAAAGTCATCTTTCTTGGAGAAAGAAGAAAATTCCTAAAGGCAAAACCAAAAGGTTCAAGTCATGCCTTCCCATGATTTCCAACCTTTTCTTTCTTGGTGTTTGTTTATTTATTTTCTTCTGTAAATACTTATCTAGGCACATGCCTCTCCTTTGGAATGAAAGCTCCCTGAGAATAGGCAGTTTCCTTTGTTATTTGTGAAAATGAAAAGCTATGGGCTTAGCGTGTAATTGGTGCTTGATAAGAGTTAATCTATGCAGGACTAGAGTTCAGAAAAGAGACTCCAGCAAAAGTCACTCCTGTGAGTCATCTGTAAAAAAGATATTCATTAAAATCTTGGGAGGTGAGGAAGTTAGCAAGAGATAAAAGTATAGAGAAGAGGGGACAGGACAAAATCTGGTTTGAGAAACTGATATAGAACAATGAACTATATATAGGTATCTATGTATGTTTGTAGGTATGTATGTATAAAGCACTTAAAAGACAGGGAATAGGAAAATAGACCATCCCTGCTCTCAAGGAACTCATATTTTAATGAAGAAGACAACACAAAGGAGCTGGCAAAAGCTGGAAGGGTGTTTGGACAAGGCAACCAAGAGAAAATAGAATTTCAAATTTCAATTTCTCAGAGGCGAGAGAGGATCTAGGGGATGATGATTAACTGTATCAAATGCTTAGAGATCAAGAGATGAGTCTTGAGAAAAGATCATGCATGAGATTTAACAATTAAGACTGATACATTGGTACACTTGTACCTGGATAACTTTATAACATAAAAAATATATTCATATCTTTAATCTTGATCACTCCACTTCTTTGTTCATGAATTTGGGAATGCTCCTGACGCATAATTTATTGTCATTCCACCTCTTCCTCTCTTTTACAATCAAACCCTCAAACTCTCAGTTCTCTCCCAGGTTCTCACCCTTAAGTCTGGGTTCTCAATCTTCTCCCTCTATATGAAGGATTCTTAATCTGGGATCTATAAACATGTTTTAGAAATATTTTAATAACTGTATTTCAATATAATTTCTTTAGTAATTGTATGTTTTTTCTTTTATGTACTTTCTTTTGAGAAAGTGTCCATAAGAGTCACCAGATTGTCAGCAGGATCCAGGACATAAAAAAAGTTAAGAACTCTTATTCTAGGCTTAAGATCCCTTGGGGATCTCATCAGTTCCTATGGGCTCAATTATTATCTCTAAGTAGAGAATTCCTACGACTATATAACGAGTCCTAATCTCTTGTTAACTGTAATTTTCTTAGGCTAAAAATGAGAAAAAAATTAACAATAAGTAGATGATATTCTTAAAAGATATTAACTCTGATACAGAGTTTTGGGGGCTACTTATACATAGAAGACAATGCAATAAAATTTTTGGTGGCCAAATAATCAGGTTACGCATTAGTACATAAGATGTCATAATTTGGCATAACCGTTCACAAGGTCTGTTCTATTTTAAGAAAACAGAGGATTCAGTTAGAAGGAAGACTATTGTATCCCAGTTTAGGATAACCAGACCAATTCCTGTTTCCTCAGGATGGTCTTCATAGCTTTCACAGCTGTAAAATCTAAACTTGCAAGCTTACATATGCAATCAGGGGAAACAGGTTGTGTGAAGCAGACAGAGCCTTCAGATTTATATCTACAGAGACACAGACCTTGAGGAAGTAAGTTAATATTCAGACTTACAAACCCTGGTTAGAGGTGGAGAAACCAAGTTTTGATCAGAAATATAGGATTAAAGATATTAGACTCTATTGAGGTTATCTAGAATCATCAGCTCAATTTTAGACATTTCCCACTGATGGTCCCACAGGATTCTTCAACTCAACATGTTCCAAACTTCCTCTCCTTTCTTAGACTCTCAGGCTCACAACCTACATATCAACCTCAATTCCTCACCCTCACAAATCTCACACACCTCAGCTATTTACCAAGTCTTGTTGATGTTACCTTCAAAACTTTGGATACTTCTCTTTCTCTGCACTCAGACACACCCTGGTGTGGGCCCTTATCATCTCACACCTGGACTACTGCCATTACTTATGGAAGTCTGTGGCAGCTAAGGCCCAGACATCCTGAGTTAAAATAAAAGCATTTTTCTCCAATGGGATCCTTGATGACCTGACAATGAGGTGGACATCCTGAAATTGGAGAAGGGATCATTCTATGGTCCTTTGTCTACTTCCCATAAATATGCGCTAAAATCTCATTCTGGGGGTCCTGGTTACTAGCTGAACCTCCCCATGCATACGCATTTGGCTGTAAAGCTTAGAACTATTAAATATGTACATTAATCAAATTTCTGTTCTTTCTTAAGAACTTCTGGGGGCTAACACAAGTCGGCCTGATACCAGGTTGTTCCTTATTAGGGTAAATCTTTTTTTTTTTTTTGCAGGGCAAATGGGGTTAAGTGGCTTGCCCAGGGTCGCACAGCTAGGTGATTATTAAGTGCCTGAGGCCACATTTGAACTCAGGTGCTCCTGACTCCAGGGCCAGTGCTCTATCCACTACACCACCTAGTTGCCCCCTTATTAGGGTAAAGTAGAAGTTAACACATGCAGTTTAATTCTTTATTAGGGCCCAAACTCATGTTTGTGAGATCATGTCGTGAACCCCCCCCCCCCCCCAAGAAACTGCTGTGACTCCTTATTATCTCCAGGATTAAATAAAGCCATTTCCCCATCAAATTCCTTTATACAATCTGGTTTCTGTTTTTCTAGTCTTTATACTTCACTTCCCATTTCTAGACTCTTCCCCCAAGGTGGCTTTCCTTTCTTTCCTTCTACCTCCTCAGACCTAGCTAAAGCCCCTCTTCTTCAGTGAAGCCTTTCCTTGTCCTGTTTCTCATCCTCTTGCCTTACTTCATTGCTAGTGACTTACCTTTAAGACTGTCTTGTATAAACGGAGGTCTTTGCACGCCGATTTCCTCTTTAGAATAGAAGCTTGAGGGCAGAGGGATGCTTGGCCTTCACTTGCCCTTTACAACACAATTCCTGACTGATGGTAAGCCCTTATTAAAAGCCTATCACGATGCAGATCATCATTTAGTCAAAGCAACATTGATAAATTTGTAATGGACAAGTGGAAGAAACTGTGAGGCTGAATTCTTTTCTCCCAATTTAAAGTAATTCATAGGATACTTCTTGTCTCTATTAGTCCTCTAAGGAACCTGGCACTTTTCCATCTGGCCTTGCAGTTGAAAACTTCCAAGCTTTGCTCCCCACATTGGATTGGGAGCTCTCTAGTTGAACTGAGTTTTCTATTTGTATCCCCAACACTTACCTTGCATACAGTTAAGTGCTTAATAAAAGCTTTATATGAAATAAAGAATTCAAATGCAACAGGTTTCTATTGTCTGGATGGAAACAGATTAATACACTCGTTTATCTGGTTTTGTATGTTTGCTTTTCTTAAAAGTTTCATCTGCAAATGTACTTTGGATAGTCAAATGTAGCAAAATGTCATGATAATATCCTTAAAAACAAATCCTGTCTTTCAGTACTGGTTTCCATTAATGGTTATACTCTATTGACTTTTCAAAAAAGTAATCGCACTTTATTGTAGGACAGTAGGGATGAGAGGATTCATAGGATCAGATTTAGAAATAGAAAGTAATTAGCTAGTATTTTTAGATGAAGAGATGAGGTTCAGTTAGGCTAAGTAACTTGCTCTGAGGTATACAGGCAGGAAATGATGAAGATAGCTGATATTTAAGTCTATATTCTACATTATACTAAAGCAAATTAAATTCTGCCATTTCCTAGAACTTCTTTTAAAAAAATCATCCCCCTTTTTATAATACTATTATTTCCTCCATTTACCTCCGCTTTTTCCAAAGTAATCCCACATAACAATATTTCTTAAAGGTAAAAAAATTGAGAAAAAATCAAGACTTGATAAATCTGTCAAAAAAGTCTACCATCCAACTCTGTATAGGAGAGGGGAATCTTCTCATATCTGTTCTTTTTAATTCTGCATCATTCACTTTTTTTTCCATTAACTTTTGATTTTAATTTTTGGTCGATATTTCCATTTCCATTGTTGCAGAAACTGTGTAAGTTGTCTTCATAAAGATCTTTCCATGTTTCTCTTGTCTTCATCATATTTGTGATTTTTTACAATATTCCATTGCATTGATGTACCACTGAGCTACATTGTTCTTTAATAACTTCTTAAGCATAGATATCATGATGTATTTATTCTGAGAATGAAGCCAATAACTAAAGAAATCTTATAGCTGAGCATTATTTGACTTATTCTGGGGAAGCAACTCTATGAAATGAATTTCATCAGCTAGAAATAGGTTAAAACCACTTAAAAGGGTCTTATATTGACACAGACACTAGTGTAGTAAAACTGTCATTTCTATCATGAAAATTCAATTTTCATCAACTGACTAGTGATGTCAAAATGAAAAAGAAATAGAAGGTAGGACAATACCTTAGAGCAGGGCTGACCAACCTTACTTTTTTTTAGGTTTTTTTGTAAGGCAATGGGGGTTAAGTGGCTTGCCCAAGGCCATACAGCTAGGTAATTATATTGTCTGAGGCCGGATTTGAACTCAGGAACTCCTGACTCCAGGGCCGGTACTCTATCCACTGTGCCCACCTAGCCACCTGACCAACCCTACTTTTAAAAGTTTTTATTGAGACTACAGACATATTTTGATTTGTCATTTTTTAAGAGCTCTGTGGTAGTTCACCTTCATTTACTAAAGCATTTAGTGAACCCATAGGTGGCTGCATAAAACTGCACTGTGGGTGACATTTTGGAGAGCCCTGCCTTAGAGAATCACAAATGAACATTATGTAGTATCTTATTTTTATTTGTTTTATTAAACATTTCCCAATTATATTTTAATCTGATTCCTTTATGTCGAACTGAGAAATTTTGCATTAGGAGCTCCAATCCAGAGCCTTTTTTTGGGGGGGGAGGGGTAGACCATGTTTTTTTTTTTGTTTGTTTTTTTAACAATTTAAGGACAATAGGAGGTAAATTCTGAACTATTACAGGGCTTGTTTTAAATCTTTTAAGTTAACAATTTAAATTATCTAATGTATTTGAAACACACTTTATATAATGTTTTGAAAAACAAAGCACCATGAACATGTAATGTAAGAATAACAATTGCAATTGTTGAATGTTTCAAAGTAGCACAGTGGCTTTGGGAATCTTGCTAAAATATACATGGAGAAATATCATTCAAGTAGAAAAAAAAGCATTAAAATAATCCCTTTAAGTATTTCACATTGAGACAAGAGGTGGAAAACTTTAATTCTAATTAAGTTTAATAAATGAATCTACTTTTTGAAGCATTCACTGTAGCAAAGTCAAACACTGAAAAGAATACACCAAACATCAGATCTACACAAGCCCACTCGGGGTTTTCTGTGAGATCATCACTAACGTGCACTTCTCAAGAGTGTTCCACAGAATGCTACAAATGCTGAATTCATGTACAATAATGAAACATTTTCTGAACTAACATTCATTATAAACTAATATTTCTATTACAAGAAAATCTGGGGTATCATAAAAATGTGTCATTGGCAGGCAATAGTTGAGGCACAGTACATTAGATCTGCTTGGGACTTCCCATCATGGTTTACAACGAAGGAGCACAGCACATAGACAAGACATGGTTATCATTTCCTTATTTTTCTTTCTAGTTTTAAAGTTTGTGGTTGAATTGGTCCAATTATAATAAATCCTAGCATTTTGGAGAATTAATTACAAATTTGTTACAAAGCATCTCATTAGTGGTAACAACTAAGATGAGAATATGTTAAAATGGATTCTTTATACAGTTGGTCAACTTGTTTTAAATCATGTATGATGCAAAAACTTTCAACTCGAGATAAAAAAATACTTAATGCTATCCAGAAAGGAATCATTTGCCCAGAGATTGAAGATTACAATGGTCAGTACTGCATAAATCACTTAAGAAGAAAATAAATGATATAATAAAACTGAAAGTACACTTTATATTCGCTCTAGTTTTTCACTGAGGAATTCTTCTACACTATCTGTGTTCCATTTGAGGATGCTTAGTTCTTCCGCAATGTTCCCACTGTCATCCAAGAGTTTTAGCACAGGGTCCGAACCAAGAACATACTGCACAAAAGAGAAACATCATCAATTTCTGAGAGCAAAGATTCTTGGCACCGTCTCTCCCCCCTCCCCCTGGGCTAGGGTCACTTCTAGGGATGGCTTTTCAAAAATTTGCAGGAGTCAGGTACGCAAATCCCTTTTGCAAGGTAGCTATGGCTTACATTGAAAGGTATGTGCCACACATGGTTAATCCAACTCTACAATTTTACCAATGAGGAATCTGATGTTCAGAGAAATGACTGACCCAAGCAGGGATTTTTTTTTATTCCCAATATGAATGCACATTTTGGGAGTTTTTCAGCATACAAACAGGGTTTTAGCTTCAATTTTTTAAAAAAGTGTGTTTATGTTGTTTGCAAAACCAATTTTGGGGATTTAAAAGTGGCCTTTTTGCATCATGATGGGTGTTCCATTTGAAGGCTGTTGATGGTCAGATGGGAGTTATTCTATGGCACACATGATGCATATGAACTTCTCCAAGGACATTATTCTGCAGAGTCCACATGGGAAATAGGACTTGGATCTGTTATTTCACAGGCTGACACTTTCTCTACAAGTTACTGTTCTTAGACACTTGCCTGACGCCCTGGGGCTGGCTCTGGATCCACTACAGGCCTTTCGTCATGTCAATCTGAAGAGTTTTGGGAGGACTTAGCTTGTATTATCAATGGACTTAACAGGTTAACTAACACCCTATCCCTGTCTAGGACATGGGTTTTAGTTGTAGCAAACTGATTTTCTATTTTCAGTTTTAAGTAAGCAATAACTCCTGGCAACATTAGTTATAATTACTAATGCCCTCAGGAAACTGGATCTAATTTTAAGGGACCTGAATAAACACAATTTATTGTTTCAATAAATACAGCTTTACATCCTAAGTGATAGATTTTTTCCCCCTCTCTTCAGCCAAAATGGGTAAAAATTTCTCACCTTGATTTGTAGTCCCCTGAAAAGTTTGGGTTTGTCACTCTTGACAAAAGCTAAAATTGAAAAAAAAACCCCAATAAATTTGCTTTTAGGACAAAGAAATCAGATAAATAACAAGATTAACAATATTCATAAGTATTTCATTAGAATATACATACTCTTAGATCATATAGCATTGTCATAGTAGTTGGGTTTGTTGGATTTAATAAGCCAATCAAGGAATAGTTAAAACACATGACTATTCTATGGACTTTGTGGTTCAGAATTAGGTAGACAGTATAACACAGCACTTAATGAGTCAGCAGAACATTTTTACTATGAATTACATGACTTCTTTTGATTCTCCTAATCCTGTAAGTAGTAGAAATATCTTGATGCTTGTGTTACAGATGTGGCCTAAACAGAAGTCGTGAGAGGTATTAGAATCCCAGAATCTTGAAGCCATAGGATCCAATCCAGTCAATTCAAAAATAAGAATCCTGTCTACAAAACACCCAGCAAGGCCCCTGGCTTGGCTTGAAGACCTCCAAGGGAGAGGAAACATAGCAAGGTAGGCCTTGGGTCGCCTTGAACTGTTAGGAAGTAATAGAGCATACTAAAGCTGGAAAAGACCTCACAGAACACCCTAACTCCCTCACTTTTCAGATGAGAAAACTGAAGGCAGTACATGACTTTCCAAAAGCCAAACATCCACAGACAGAAACCTTAGTGGAAGGATATGAACCTAGTTATGAAGCCAGATCTCTTCCCACTGTACTTCACTGCTTCTACTTCCAACAGCTTCAATGTTGCCCCTTTGCAATTTTAACCAGTTATCTTGTTTTGTCTTTGAATCAAAGAGAATGAATGGGTTGAATGTCTGTCTGTCAAATTCTGAATATAGCTATCATAGCCCTCTCATCTTCTCTTCTCCTTTACTTTCAACTGATGCTCAAATGGCCTGGTTTCAAGGCCTCCACCATCTCAACTGCCCTCCTCTGGAGCCACCTTCATCTTACCGATATTTTTGGTAAAAGTGGTGCTTGGAATTTTATATCATCATTTAGATGTAGACTAACCAGGGGTGAAGACAGTGAAATGATCTCCCTTAAGGCAGTTTAAGACAGATGCTGATTCAAACCCAGATCTTTTTCAAACAAGCTGCTTTTTAGCTACACTTCTCAGGTCCTGTCCCTGTGAACTCAAATATAAGATTTTGCATTTATTTCTATTAAATCTCACATTACATTTGGTCCTATGTTCTGGCTATTTTGAACATCTTTTTTGAATTCTATCATCCAGAGAGTTAGTCACCTCTCCTAGCTTTGTATCATCTGCAAATCCAATAAAGCACGCTCAGTGCTTTTAGCTATATTACTGATAAAAAATTTTAAATTGTATATATCCCTGGGTTTCCCTTCCAATCAATGTAAACCATAAACCCCTGATCATCACTCTTTGTTTGGAACCCACCTAAGTGGCCTACTATATTTCACATTGCTCCATTTTTCCCAAAGAGTAACTTGATGACTTTTGATCCTAGGTCTTACTCCAGGTCAGTCGGCATCCCTCCTCCATTCTAGGCTGCTTCAAACTCAAACTGCCGTCAATTTACATCTCCAAGAGCAATGTTTGCCATTTCCTCTGGAGACTTCTCTGCCTTGTATTATATCTCTTCATGGGGTCAGAGTAACGAGGCGCTTTGTCTAAATCATTCAGTTCAAGTTTCAACTCCACACACATTCTTTTTCCAGTATATCCATCGATAAAAACTAGTAAACTGACAAGGTACACCATTTCATCTGTGTGAAGCCACATTGGCTAAAAGTGGTCTCCCTGTTCTTCAATCCACTGCTTCTAGTTTTACTCTGCAGACAATATAGAATGTACCTTCCTGGTTAATACTCAGTCTCCTCCACTTCTTCTTTCTCTCCAACTCAAAGTCTCCCCTCTTCTAGACTCATCATCTCCACACATCCTCATTTTGGGACCCCTCATCCCCCTAATTCTCTCATCTGCTTTTTCTAGGAAATGCTCTGTCAATGGAACTACTGTGGTACCCAGAACTGAATACTCCCAACGTGGCCTGGTCATTGCAGAAGACAGTGGGACTATTAATGCCTGTGATCAGGGAGCACTGTACCCTTAGCAATATGGCCTAAAATGGAATTGACTTTTTATAATTTTGACAGTCAAGCCCTGTTGACTCATATTGAACTTGAAAATCATGAAAATCTCTAAATTTTCTTTCATTAACTGCTGCTAAGCCAAGTCTCCTACATCTTGTGAAGTCATAGTTTGTGGATCTATATGAAATTTGCTGGTGAAATTTGTTAATCACTATTTAGTTTCAAGTTATGTGGAGCTCTTTTTTCCAACTACCAACATTATTTCTGAATCACAATTTTGTTGCTCAATAATATTCAGATAAACTCTCAGCTTTATATCATTTGGAAATTTTAGGTGTAGTGGCTAGAGCCCTGGACTTGGAATCGGGAAGATCTAAGTTAAAAATCTGGCCATCTGTAGTTGTCTGACCTTGACCAATTTGCTGAAGTTTTATGTCTCAGTTTCTCCAGCTGTAAAATGGAAAAAATAATAGAGCCCTTCTTCCAGGGTTATAACAAAGATAAAATGAGATATCTGTACAGTATTTTGCAAACTTTAAATCTGGTTATAGTATTATCTACTATTATTAACCATCTTCATATCTATATTCAAATAACTGAATTCACTGAAGTAAATTATTATTCAGCTGAAATCTGAATGAAATCTCTATCTCATACCTCTCTGAAACAAAACCTTCCTTTAAATTTAAAATACTTTAGATGTTTTCCTATTGTCAAAAGCAGGACTATACCTATTTTTTATTCACATTACAGTAGCTTTGCTTTAGTTCTGGCTTGGTACAATTTGGATCTAATCTAAGACCAACAAATACTAGGTTTTGTCACAAAGATGAACGAATGAAGCAAAACCAACTGGGTTTTGAGAGTCAGTGAGCAACATTCATAAGGTTATGGGTCTGTCACTCAATTGTAGCTCTGCTCTGAGTAGAAATATTATGTCAGAAAACACCATCATGGGGACAGCTAGGTGGTGTAGTGGATAAAGCACCGGCCCTGGAGTCAGGAGTACCTCGGTTCAAATCTGGTCTCAGACACTTAATAATTACCTAGCTGTGTCCCCATTTGCCTTGCAAAAACCTAAAAACAAAACAAAACAAAAAAAAACCCACACCATCATGACCAGAAAATTCCATGTCTTCCCAAAGATTCATAGAAATCAAGTGTTGTGTTGCTGGTGAAACATCAACAGCAATAAACAAATTTATTATTCTATAAATACATTTCTTGCCTCACTAACATTAAATATCTTTATTATTACTGAACACAGCATTTATTGCATTTAAATTCTCATTCTCATAAATATTTCACAACAAAATAATAAGCAAAATCTCACAAAGAATACATTGAAAAATAAAACTTCATAAGAAATAGAGTAATGCAATTAAGATGCTTTGTTTTGAGTGATGTCTGATCTTATGTTCACACATTCCCATGCTGTAATCAAATTCTGTGTGTTTTGTCTCTGCGAGTACTGATCTTCAATTTGTAAAACAGCTAAGGGAAAAAAGTCCAGAAGAAAGGACTTTGGGGTTTATAACCCCTTTCCAATACATTTTAAAGGTAATATTTAGGAAAAACAATTTAGATATAAAAAGCTCTTGTACTAAACAAATGAAGCTCCAGAAGGTAATCAGGTTACTATCTTCTAAGTCTATTAATGCAGTTTGGGTTTTTTTTTTTTTTGTTTTTTACAAGGCAATGGGGTTAAGTGGCTTGCCCAAAGTCATTATTAAGTATTAAGGTAATTATTAAGTGTCTGAGGCTATATTTGAACTCGGGTCCTCCTGACTCCAGGGCCAGTGTTCTATCCACTGCACCACCTACTAGCTGCCTGCTTAATGCAATTTAAAAAAAATCTTATCCAATGATATCAATGTAAGAGTCTTTGAGAAGAAGAGATAAATCTGATCATCTATTTCTAGAAGGTGCTGTCTATCAACTCCTCCAGTCAATTGAGCATTATACAGGCAGCACTGTCAATAATACTTATATACTCAAATAAAGAAATGATGAAGGACAAGATAAAATACTCATGCTTTCTGTACTTCTGATGCTTATCACAATGTAATTTTATGGGGCTCTTAAGGGAATATGAGTGCTGATGAGTATTCCTCAATTCTGATCTCACTGTTTTGTCCAGTTTGCTTTTTTGAGTGAAACCTTAAATTTTAGAAGCTCTTAAAACAGAAGTAAAATTGGAAGTCAAAAGGTTGAAGACATATTTAAACACTGCATTGCTGCCAAATGGAAACCAATAAAAAATGTTTTTGTTTTAAATAAAACCACATCAGGACAGTACTTTAATATTTAAAAATACAAAATGTAGTTGTAGTTTAGGATTCATTTAGATTTCTAAAATCCAAAAGCAGATAATACATGCATTGAAGATTTATCATTGACATAAGCCATGAAAAGGTGTGCTTGGAAGTTCCATTGAATTTGGCATGGTCTTAGATGACTGATATATAGATTTGAGAATAAAAATATGTTGGAAAGAATGAAAAATGCTTTATATCAACAAGAAAGACATAAATAAGACATAAACAAGAACATAACAAAAAGTTATTAAAAAAAGGATCATGCATAAAAACCCTCAGTTGGTAGTCAGAAAACCTGGGTTCTAATTCTTATTCTACCACTGTTAGTTGTCTAATCTTTTAATTTTTTAAGTTTTATTTATTTTTGATTTTTGCAAGTCAATGTGCCCAAAGTCACACAGCTAGATAATTATCAAGTGTCTAAGGCTGGATTTAAACTCAGGTCGTTCTGACTCCAGGGTTAGTGTTTTATCTACTTTGTCACCTAGCTGCCCCCGTCTAATCTTTTAAGACCTCAGTTTACCCCATCTATCATATAAAGGGGTTGACTTCAATGAGCTTTAAGGTTCTTCACAGTTGTAAAATTCTGTGACTAAAAGAAGTGAATAAGGAAGACAAGGATTCTGAGATGTTCATTTTCCCTTTAATTATTTTCTTTTGCTGACACTGACAAAGAATAGTTAAGTTTAACTTGATATGAATGATCTTATTTTTCAAACACCACCACCACAGCCATCATCACCATCATCCACACCTTCACCAATCTCAAGAGAAAATCACAAACCCTTCCATTTCAGGCAGCTATATTTTGAAAATTGGTTAATAAAAATGCTTCAGTGGCTCTATCACTGATATGGCTCAATGTAGTTAAAACCAGTTAAGATTTTAATTTTTATCTTCTTCTGGGGGCAGTTGGGACATTCATTTACAATTAATTTAGAATGACATAGCTAGCTGAAGTTCCAAAAACTTAAAGACAGGAAGTGGAGTGTTATGGATGATGAACAGTAAGAAGATTGGGAAAGAAAATAAGAGCATCTCTTTGGGAAGGGTTTTAGTTTACTGATCCTCCAATCACTCTATCTAATTGCAGAAAAGTTTATCATTTCTAATCAAGGAAGATAACTAATATTGCTGACAGGCAATAAAATGAATTTAGTAGCTGCATGTGAGGTGGAGACTTTCAGAGTATTTTCAGCTTTCAGGTGTTTTAAGTGGTTAACTTAATCACTGTTAAGATTAACCATGTAAAATACATCTTGCCTTATAGAACTTGCTAAAACAATAAATATAATTTCTCCCTGGCATATATCAGTAAGGTGACAATTCTAATTGAGGAATCCAAAGAACTTTTACAGGACTTGAAAAATTTTGAAATATACTGAACCATATCTGAGAACTATACAGAACAAAATATTTAGAATTAACATAAAAATGCAAGTCTTCAAATTACACAGATTACATAATTATCTAATTTGAAAGTGAAGGAGCTGTGATTTTCTAAGTCTGAGGAACTCCTGGAGTCAGAATCCCTTGGATTTATAGACTTATATAGATTTATAGCAACCCTCCCATGTAACTCTCAACTTAAGTCATTGAGGGGTTAACTGAAAGGCCCTGGGCTCCCCAGTCAGCAAGCACAAGAGGGAGGAGCTGACCCCAGGCATTCCTGACTGAATCACTACTGCCTCTCAGTTACCTTAAGGCACCTGTGAAACAGTATCAAATACAAATATTGATAATCCACACTTAAAAAGACTTTAAAGATTGAATGCCAGCATCAGATGAAGAAGCTGTTATTGTAGGCATAAAATTAGAGGGGTTAATTACTTTGAATCAAAGTCATTTCCAAACCTAGTGAAAAAAGAAAACCCTGGCGTTGTTAAAAAAAATTCATATAACAAATTATTAAATGGAAATCAATACAATTAGAAAGCAAAGGTCTTTAAGAGGGCAACAGGTTGTAGGAATAAGAATGATGAAGGCTGAGATAAATAACTGTCTTAATTTTAGTTGATTATTCTTGTTGATTAGTTCCTATTTATTTTGTATATAATTTGTCTGTACATAGCTGTTTGCATGTCATCTGATTGCCGGTTCCTTGCGAACAGAGAACAGCTTTTGACTTTCTTTGTATTCCCAGGGCTTAGCACACAGTAGGTGCTTAATAAAAGTTTAACGACTGATGAGAAAAGTCAGGATTTCTAATGATGGAACCACTTAAGCTATCTTAAGAAAAGGAAAAATCATACAAGATGAATTTTTTATGGAGGGAAGCAGGGGCTAAAGCTATATTTTATAGTTTAGATTCTGTTAAATAAAAACATATGCACTTTAACTCAATATGTAAAATATTATAAGCCAAATTGCAACTATTTACAGTTTGCATATGAAATGCCTCCAAAAATCTTTGTTGCAAGTTCCAGCCCAACACCAGGACCAATGTGGCTTGATGATTGGTATGGATACAGAAAGATTACTCTTTTAGTCTAGTTTTTCCCCTATTATGACATCAATGCATTTTGCCTAACAATTCTAAATTTTGTCCTTTACAAAACATGTATCGTTCTACTTTAGTTTTCCAGCTCAAGAATTATTCACTAATACCTAACCTCAACTATGTTTCACTCATTGTGATCCCCCTCTCCCCATTCTTATTGGTTAGAATGCTCTTATTCCTTTTCTTCCCTTGCACAAATAACCTTGATTCTATTTTTAACCAGTTTCAGCTAAAAAATTTTCAGTGTGTTTTGCTAAGTATAGGTGTGTGTTTGACACCAGGTGAAGGAAAATATCGTGTCTCTTTATTACATCACAGTGAGCTCACTAATGTGGCTCAGCAGCTCCTTTTTGGAAGGCCTTTTTGACAGTTCTGATCTATACCAAATTGCAATGGAATGTGCATGCTGCTACTTGGATGACAGAGCCCGAGGCTGCAGAATACACACCTAATACATTAACCAGTTGCATGGCTGAATCTATTACTATGACTTTGCTAGATTTAGGAGACAAAAATTAGCAATGTTTTATTCAACAGTATTCTAGGTCAGCTACAAAATGTACATGCTAACAGATATATAACACAGTGAACTCAAAGTAATCCTGTCATTGTGTAAAAGGGGAAAAGGACACTTTGGGTATTAGGCAGGAATGAAACTAGCATTAAAATATATAATTAGCATACTTAAGTATTCAGGAAAATCTAAAAATCCTGGCATGTTGCAAATAACAGTAGAACTTTAGGTAAGCTCAGCTCTGTAAACGATATTTCAAGAGACCAAAGGGACATCTTGAGAAGTTCAAATATACTCTTATTTTGATGTCTGCAAAAATCTTCATATTTTCACTTAAGCTGCTTTCTTCCAAATGAATGTCCTTTGGAGTTCATTATTTACGATTCTCTCTGAGGAGAGTCAAAACCTTTTTTCTGAAACCAAATCCTATAGGAATTCACTTCAACAAACAGGAACAAAAAGTCCAAATAAACACACATATACAATTGTGGGAATAAAGACATAAACAAAATGGTCCCTCTCTTTGAGGAGCTTGCCTCATCCTGGAAGGCACAACATGAATACAACTAAGTAGGACAAGTTAAGTAAAGGAAAGCTTTAGCCCCTGGGGCTGGGGAATGGATTTACAGCAGGGAGACCTGGGCCCACCTAAAAGGCAAAAAGAAGTCTTGAGATGGGATGTTAAATTTGGAGACTTGGCCAGATCCTTGAGGCTGCCAAGGGAAGTGGTATGAAATGAAGGAAGTGGAACCCCTGATTGTAGAGGGTCTTGAAAAGGTATGTAGGCAAAGGAGTTTGTGTTTGATTATAAGCAATTTGGAGCCACTGAAAGACTGTGAGCAGATAGATGTCTTAGGACATTATGGTAGCAGCTCTATGGAGGTTGGAGCAGAAGGAAAGACTTCTTTAAATTACCATTTTATCCTTGTGATATATTATTGAAATAAATCTGAACTTAAGTCCTTTTATAAACCAAAGAATCTATTGTTTGGCTTCTAAATCATCAGAAATACAAATGAATAGATTTGAAAATGTTTCATGAAATATGTATAAATTCTTATCTTAAATAATGTTTTTCCTCTTAGAATTATGTTATGAAAAGGTTTATTTTAACAAGAGGCAGCAGGTCTCAGAGTCAGGAGATCCCATGTTCAGGCTGCTCCAACCCATAGATACTCAATGTCTTCCTTCAGCTTCTTTCTAAGACTGGAAGGGGCACAACCACTACTGGGCTATACTGGTTGTTCTAGTTTTCATTCTGGGAGCTCCCTATGACCTTAAAGGTTTGCATTTAGTCCATTTGTTACAATTTTACTTACCCTGAACTTGGGGGAACCGGCCCAATTTTCATCCACATACTTCAAGAATGGCTCCTGCATAGAGCTAGAAGAGGAAAAGTAGAGATAGTTTAGTGATATGCCCATCATATGCCTCTCAAACTATGCACAAAAGACTGGAGTCAATATTGTATTATTTATGAGGGATTAGCAGATATGCAGAATAGTGATGGCTGACATGAGAATTAATTTATCAGAGAGTTGCAGATCTCGGTGTGATCTTCAAATCCTGGAGAGGCAATGGAGCATAGACCAGAATATGCAGAACCTGGAATCAGAAAAACTTTAATTCAAATTTATCACTCTGACAAGAGCTGAGAGACTCCAAGGCTTCTTCTAGCTCCAAATCTATATACCTAAGATTATCCTGTGAGTATTTACTTGGAAGAAATCATTTAAAGTATAAGGAATTAAGCTATGTAAATTATTCTTATTGTACTGAAATTTTATTGAAAAGGATATTGTTAGGTTTGATAGTTCTATTTTGCAGGATCTGAAAAATGCCAAGTTGATTATAGATTCTTGCAATGACTTAAGAATAAATAAGCTAATATTAAGCATCTATATTGCAAAGATATATAAATATATTTAAAAACCTCTTCCTATTGTACTCAGTTTTTGAGCTTTTTTTTTGCATTTTTTTCAAAGGGCAAATGAAATGAACAAAACAAGAATGAAGAGCTCAGTTCATATACAATAAGGATGTCTGCCTGCAAAGAGAAGGACTGTAGTTAGGGGCCAGAGAAGACACAGGACTGTAATTCAGGATTTATTAGAACCAGATTAACAAAGTATTATGACTATATGCTATCTTTCAGACTACAAAAATATCTTTGATAGAGAACAATTGTGAGAATATTCATTGTCCTGGAGTTTTTGTAGTTATAATAACCCCAGAGGGTTTTCTTTTTCTCATTTTACTTGAATGATATGAAGGACAGCAGTGTGTAATGGGGACTGCTGTTTTTGATAATGGCTGTGTGAACCTGGCATTTAAGTCACTTCCCTTTTTATCCCAACTGTTCTTACAAGTTGCAGAATAATGTGGATCTACATAGTAAAGGAAATTTCCCTGTATAATGAATGGATTCCCAGGTCCTGATGCATTCCAACTCCAAATATTGTTCGATAGCTGGAAGGAGTCTTTGAAATCCTCTAGTCAATGCTTTCAGATTTTATAAATGAGGAAACCAAGTTCCAAAAAAGAATAATTTGTCCAGTGAGAGAACCAAATTTCAAGCACAGGACTCTGACTCCATACCATACTTTCAACCACACTCAGCTACTTCTTTCTTATGTACCCACCAGCAGAATATCAACTCTATAAGGGAAATGATTATTGCTGTCTTTATATCATGGGTGCTTTGCAATATTCACTGAATTGAACTGAAGTAGCAATTATGTTTTATGGGGACAGATAAGCATAAAAAAAAATGCATGCACTGACTCTCTAATGATAAAGTAAAAGTGAATCATTGTTACTTCCAAAACTGTGATCTGACACATTTCTGGGTGACTTTTCCTCATAGCTCTTATGGCTATACAAAATGGGTTCTTCTCTCACACGGGCTGTTCTACTCTGCTTAAGTCACTTACTCTTTGAGGGCCTTAGACTCTTAGTCTGCTACATGACCAGGGAGAAGCAAGTTTAGATGATGGTTTAGGTCCTGTCCAGTTCCAAGAGCAGAGAACTCTTATCACCAGACTCCTTATGGTAGTCCTCAATTTTAAAAAGACAGTGGCAGTTGTTACTGGAGAAACTGTGGAAAATGTAAGAAACCAAAAAGATTCTTCAGGACAGAATACAATTAAATTCAAGAACTGTCCAAAATTGCATAGGACATGAATATTTATAGTGTCCTGAAAAAGTTCTAGTGGAGACATATAAGGTTATATAGAAAAAATTGTCAATGTCATGGAGTCTAAATTGGTGAATTTTAGATCTTTGAAACGCTATCCAAACAAAGCTAGCATAGAGGAAAGCCAGGCTTGAGGTAAGTTAGACTGATTATCTGGACATCTCTTACAATGACACAGAATTTGAGAAATCCTTGAAATGACAACTACACTAACATGCAAAATAAAAATGAAGAGATGCAAAGGACCTGGACTGATTGGAATCATTAAATTGGATGGTGAAATAAAAAGGAAGGAAAAATTGGGAGGAAATGACTATGTCACTAAAAAATCTCTATTATAAGGAGGAGATTCCTAGCCACAAATCTGGTATTCATCGCAAGGAAGATTCCAAAAAGTTTGCAAAAAAGGTAAGTAGGGTGCTATGGCTTGATATAAACCACATCTAGGATACTGCATTCAATTCTAGGTTCCACATTTTTGGACTGATAAAGCCATGTTACACCACATTAAAAGGAAGGAAAAAACCAGATGGGGTAAAGGGACCAGGAAAGCACATCATATATTGATCTATTCAGAGAATTAAGAGTTGTTTAAGGAGGTAGGAAAATTTGCATCTTCGAATTATTTTACTTGTCCCAAGAAAAGAGAAGTAGAAAGTTAAAGGGCAGATCTTGGCTACATATGAGGAAAAAATAAACTTTTCAAATAGACATTTCTTAAAAGAATGCTGTAAAAGGATTCATGTTTTATGAAGAGTTGGAATAGTAGACTTGACATAATCTAGGATTCTAATTCTAAACTTTTACTTAATTACTTAATTCAAGTTTTCTGAGAGATTTGAAGAACAGAATGTCAAATTTCTTAATAGTTGTAAGTAGAGAGTGTTAACACATATTTGGATATCCCTTAAACACTGACTTGTATTTTAAATCGATAGTCTGCTTATGAATTCATTGTTCAGGAGAAAAGATTTCTTTTTCCATGCTGAACAAAGAATTTAAATTGGCTACAGATTGAGGTAAATTTCAAATGTCTTTTATAAAGCTTATTGAAACAATATTTTGATAAAGGCCCAAAGCTACTGCATTCATCTCTTTCATATCAACAGCATCTCTGGCAACACACAGACAACAAATATAACAGTTAATTGAAATCCACATTGCTGGTAAACAATCCAGGCTTCAGGGCAGTTAAGCATGAAAGAAATACAAAAAAAAGCAAACCTGGAATTTCCTGACTTTTACTGAATTTCAACCTTGGTATTATTTTTTTTTTTATAACACTCCACATCAAAACCTTCACTTTTATCCATTTTGGGAAATATATCAATGGTGAAAAACACAGTAAAAAATCAAATCAGAGTGTCTATTTTTTGACTTCTCTCAATTTGTTGCTGTTCATTTGTTTTAGTTTCACTTTGTTACCCCATTTGTGATTTTCTTGGCAGATACTGAAGCAGCCTGCCACTTCTCCAGTTCATTTTACAGATGAGGAAAGTGAGGCAAACAGGGTGAAGTGACTTGCCCAGGATCTCACAGCTAGTGTCTAAGGCTGGATCTGAACTTAGGTCTTCCTGACTTCTGGTCTGATGCTCTATTCACTGCGTTACCTAGGTACCCATATTGTTTTAGATTTATATAGAATTACAGAACATCAGAAGATAATCTAGTCCAGGTCAATTCATTCTTTCATCCATCCTTCCTTCCATCCATCCTTCCTTCCTTCCTTCCTTCCTCCCTCCCTTTCTCTCTCTCTCTCTTTCCTTCCTTTTTTTTTAAGGTTTTTGCAAGGCAAATGGGGTTAAGTGGCTTGCCCAAGGCCACACAGCTAGGTAATTATTAAATGTCTGAGACCGGATTTGAACCCAGTTACTTCTGACTCCAGGGCCGGTGCTTTATCCACTGTGCCATCTAGCTGCCCCCTGGGTCAATTCTTGATGATAATCCTCCCCTTAAAAATATTCAAATCAGTAAACATTTATTAAGTACCTAGTACATGTCAGGTACTGTGTCAGATGGCTAGGGAAACAAAATTCAGAACAGGGAGGATACCAAAATCCCAGATCAAGGACCCTTGCTATCTCAGATGGAAGGTGTGTGAGCTGGAGTCCACTTCTGCTCTCTACAGAAAAGAGTCAAGGGTTCCCCTTCCAGGCAACCCCATGGGGATGAGGGGGTGGAGGGAAGGGGTGCTCCCTTTGGACAGTGCAATGCTCTTTAGGGTAAAGCAGAACTTGATGATCCACTGGACATGTCTCCAGTGTTGGATTTTCCCATCTTGACGTTCCCATTTCTATTAGACTTCTTTTGTCTTCACTGCACTCCCCTGTTTGTTCTTCTGTTTCTTGATAGCATTATGAAGATGCAGTCTCAGAAGTAAACACAGGAGATAGTGCCTGACGTAACATGAGGGAACAATAAATCATATTCTGCTGCTTGACTACCAGAGCCAACTGCTGACCTGACCCTGAAATCCATTAAAACCCCATTATCTTTTCAAATGAACTGCTTTTCTACATTTATTTTTGTATGTGGAAATTTGAATTTTTGAACCCAAGTGCAAATTTGGCCCAGTGATCTAGCTCTTAAGATCTTTGTAGATCCTGACCATTGTCCGATGTCCGATCTGTCCTTAACTTTATATCACATGCAAGCTTGAGAAGCAGATCATCGATTTCTTTATTCAATCCTTGGAAAACACCTGAAATCTAATTTTTGCACTATTTATTTAAAATTAACTTCTTAGCAGTCAAAAATTATCTGACCAAAGATGTACTTTCTTTTCCCCCTAAAGATGAAACTCACACCAATTCTCTAACTTCATCACTTAATAACCACTAAAATTGATTTAACACTTTCAACATTTACAGAGTATGTCATACATATGATAATACTTAATTCACAAGGTACTGGTATTAATTGTTCTTTTCAAAGACTGATAAAATTCCCTTGTGATTTCATCAGGACTAAGGTTCCCCCCCACCTCCCTTTAGAGCTGGTACTATTTCCTTTTCTGAGACAGGATCAATTTTGTTAGATTGGGTATTTTATATTTTATATTTTTGAAGGTAATCCTTTTTTGGTTGTCTCAATTTTATTAGTATAGAAATGTTTAGCAGGTTCTGGGAATTCCTTTTATTTCTTTTGGTTTTGTTGTGCATCTGCCATCTTATGGATTTTATTTTGAGCCCTTTTAGGTTTTTTTGCAAGGCAATGAAGTGACTTGCCCAAGATCACACAATCAACCAAGTATTGATTGTCTGAGTCTGGATTTGAACTCAGATCCTCCTGAGTCCAGGGCTGGTGCCATTTCTACAGCACCACCTAGCCTCTTCTTTCTTTTAATTTTTTCAAAATTAGCTTTCGGTTTGATCATTCCTATTCTTTTAGTTCTAACTTACCTGTCCTCTAATTTTCACACTATATTTATTTTGGGTTTATTTGTGGGCTATATTTTAAATATGCACATTTAGTCCATCAATCCTCTTCATTTCTAATTTGCTTATGTTCATTTTTAGACAAAGATCCCCAATGTCTATTTGAGTTGTATCCCAGAAATTCTGGCATGTAGTTTCATCATCTTTCATATAAATTATTATTTCTATGCCTTGTTCTTTGACCCACTTGTTCTTTAAAGTTTCATTATTAAATCTCCATGGGGTGAAAATTTCCTGGTGCTTAACTTCATCCCCTATGCTCCCTATGATCATATTTTCCCCATTTGTCATTTAATCTCTTTAAGCCATGTTCTCCCACCCTTCTAGATGCTAGTTGTTCCTGGGAGATATGACTCCTCTTCTGGGTAAAATTTTTGTCCATGAAAGCACAACATTCCCTAGGGGGTAGTAAGTCTCTCTAAGCAAGAAATCTCCCCAAATACCATAACAGCATTTATCTTAGCCCCCCATTGGGGTATTCTTAAGTGAGAACTCTTCCCTGCAATGAATCAAGATCTTTTGTCTCCCTTTTATTCTCTTCTTTCCCCACCTTACCCATTCAGTAGATACTCTTCTTACTAAGAGACTGCAGGAGTTATTTTCCTTTCATTGCTTAATACTAACTTGAATAAGATAAATCACATCTTCTATTTTCTATCTCCCCTCTCCCCTTTTATGTAAATTCCCATTATATTTAGTCTTATAAAATGCCCTTATTCAAGAGATAGGAGGAAGTTGTAAGGTTTAGTCCATGGTGTTTCAGATTTGTAAGATTTATTTCTATCTTTATTCCCTTGTGTTCTTTTAGAAAAACTTTTAACGGTACCTCTTCTAAACAAAAAATCCAAACCATTGGTGTCTGTCTAGTTTTATTCCTTCTTTTAATGGTTTTTACAAGTTTAGTTTCAAGTTTTAATTTCTAGTTATTTATGCTTTGCTTAGTACCTGTACTTTGATGTGTTTGTAAGTTGAATAATCTGTTTTTTTTTAAATGCTTTAAATACTTCTCCTATTGAAACCTATCTTATGTCATTTTGGGTATTAATTTGAACTCCTCTGCTCTAATGGGAACAGGATATTTTGTTTTTCAGTCCTCTTCCCCTTTATATCATAATCTTTTTCCTGGTCACTAACAGAATGTTTTGTCATAACAAAAGTTATTTTTTTTTAAAGTCTTTGAAGCTTGAAGTTGAAGCATAGATTCCCCCCCCCCCCCATCCCCAGAGCTCAGCTGTGGATTCTTCTTCTGATTGTTGCTTTGTTTTCTGTATTCAGAAGTTATGGACAGTTTTTGGTATTATTTCTTGCATTATTGTAAACAGGTTTTATGACTTGGATTCTTTTGGGAGGTCTATGATTCTAAAGTTGCTGAGATTAATGTCTTTTTGCTTGCATGGAGATATTGTATTCTTTTAACATTATTGCTTTTTACTTTTTTTCTGTGAAATGAAGATTGTCCTTCCCTTCAGTATACTTGTATCCCCAGTCAGATAATCCCTTTTCTTTCTTTGTAGACACTTGCCACTGTGGATTCAAGTTTTTCCATTCTGCTAATTATTACTGGGTATAAGACAAAAAATTTTGCCATTTATTCCCTTTTAAGCTTAAAAAAAAAGAATTATGAATTCTCTCCAAAACCATTAGATATACCCTATCATGGTTCCATGCTTTCTTGGGAATCTATAGGGTTCTGATTCACCACCTATTAATTCAATTTTATTTGTCTTGCAATATTTACTAAGAGCATTCCCAGTCATCTGCATGTTTTGACAACCACCTTCCCTTCTGTTTATATTTTTCCTGCTGATTAATGTCCTTGTGCTCTAGGTTGTAAACCTGGAGTCCTTTCCTGACCCTCTCACCCCCCATCCCCACCTGTGATCTTTAGTGCTATTTATTATCTATTTAAAAATTATTTTTATTTCCCTTTTCCTTCAGATCTGGTTTAGCATCACATCATGCTGGTGCCTGATACAGGGCAGATCCCCAGATCTATTCTTCAGTTCTCTGGAGGGGGTTACAGTTTTCTTTCATCTCCTCATCCTCAGAAGAGTTAAATCTACTGCTGGACAGACTGTGGCAGCCAAGGGGATGACAAAGCACAAGGCGGAAGGTTAGCTGTGAGCTAACACTCTGGTGTGGGGGCTGCTGAGGAGGCAGTAATGCTCAGTGAGTACAAGTTGTTTCAGCTGTGTCTGACTCTGCGTGACTCTTCTGGGGGTGTTCTTGATGGAGATACCAGAGTGATTTGCCATTTCCTACCCCAGTTCACTTTATAGATGAGGAACTGAAGGAATAAACAAGGTTCAATGACTTGCCCAGGATCACACAGCCAGGAAGTATCTGAGGCTGAATTTGAATTCTGGAAGTTAGTCTCCCTGAATCCAGCCCCCACCCTCTGAACACTCTGGTGGCCCCGGAGAACCCACTAGACACCATCTTCTCTGCTGTTAACCTTAATTCAGCTTCTGATGCTGTGGACAGAGATTTAGACTTGAGAGCCCAAAAGTTCTAATCCCTCTTCACACTAGCTGTAAAATGGGCACAATAACAGCACCAACTTCCTAAGGGTGCATGTGAACAAAATGAGATAAGATTGTCAAGCACTTTGCAAATCTTAAAGGCTATAAAACATTGGCTTTTATTTCCTCATATTGTTGGTCACTTGACCCAGAGGAAGACCAATGGGAAGGTTTCATATTTAGGAAAAAGCAAAATTCTGCCTATATCTAAATTACAGTTGTCATAATTTAAATTTTGTATGACCACCAAAATCTTATCCAATGATGTCAATGTAAGAGTCTTTCAGAAAAAGGGATAAATCTGAACCAAAACGTTCATATTCATACTGGGACAAATAGCTGTCCTATGCTATTTCCCTACTAGAGAGCTAGGCAGAATTCAATCAAGTTCATTTATATCCCCGGACAAAGGAGACTTTGTATGCTATATAGGTTCTCTGAATCATTAAAAAAGCAAACAATACGGTATTTGTTAACTTCTACTGCTGTTGCCATCCTATTAAGCTGGAACACAATAGCAAAATTCTCTATGCTGGTTTGTGAACAAGAAAACTATTTTACAGAACTACTTGTGGGGAAAAAAGCATGGAAGAGATATAAATGACTCAGTTTGTAGCAGAGACAAAAGAAAATGACTCAATCAGTATTTAACACTATTGTATTATGAATGTCCTCAAATGTGTTCATTGTAAATTGAACTTTTGCTTTACCTTCATTAAAATCATCTCATTGTTGGAAGTGAAAACATAGAAAGACTGATGTGGACATATACACACATGGTGATGCTTGTCTTTTTTTAAATTGAAGGCAATGGGGGTTAAATGACTTAACCAAGGTCACACAGCTAGGTAATGATTAAGTGTCTGAGGCCACATTTGAACTCAGGTTCTCCTGACTACAGGGCCAGCGCTCTATCCACTGTGTCACCTGGCTGCCCCCTTGTCTTTGTTCTTGAAAAAGGTCAAAATAAGGGGCAGCGAGGTGGCACAGTGGATAGAACACCAGTCCTAGAGTCAGGAGTACTTGGGTTCAAATCTGGCCTCAGACACTTAAAAAGAGAAAAAAGTCATGATATCAGGGAGGTGATGTTATGACACATATGAATTGGATTTGAGTGAGAGGGTGCTACTAGATGATGCAGTGGGTAGAGGGCTGGTCTGAAGTCAGGAGGACCCGAGTTCAAATCTAGCCTCAACACAAGTGTCTTACTTTCTGTGTGACCTTGGGCAAGTCACTTAACCTTGACTGCCTCTCATCCAGAGCCATCTCCAGTTGTCCTGATTCATATCTGGCCACTGGACCCAGATGGTGGTGGGAGGAGAAAGTGAGGCTGGTGAAGACATGTATGGTGGTAGCTGGATGAAGCAACCACAGGGAGGAGGGAAACTGGTTATTAATATGTTGGAAGAACATCACTACTTTTACTTAGAATGTTTGCTACAATCAAGATTAATCTCTGAATTTTTCTCTGAAGAAAGCATTTTAACTCAAGAGTGTGGTACAAAGTTCATCTAATATCACAGGATCAAAGGCAGAGAGCTGGAAGGGTCATAGAGATCATCTAGTTCAATCCCCTCCTTTTACCCATAAGGCACTTGAGGGCCACAAAGTTGAAGACCATGTATATCAAGTGGCAGAATTGGAATCTGAACTTGGATTTTTGTGACTTCCAATCTATAGAATTCTGAAATTTCTTCTCAAGGTGCATCTTGGAGTTTTCAGGATAGGTTGTATTTCTGGAGATCTGTGGTTTCTTTTGATTGTCCCTGTGTTCAGAAGCTCTGGACAGTTTTTTTTTTTTTTGGTATCATTTCTAGAATTATAGTGTTCAGGCTTTTTAACTTGTCATGATCTTCTAAGAAATTTATAATCCTTATGCTGGCTTTATCTATTCTGTCTTCCAGATCAGTATGTTTCTCTTGTTACCTCTGAATATTAACTGCCCACTGTGCAGTATCTGGCACATAGTACAGAGGCACTAATAAAATGTTGCTGACTTGTCTCAGACTGAAGCAAAGGAGAGGGGAAATGATTTTTCTAAAGTTACTCAGAGTTGTCACAGAGCTGAGACTTGAATCCAGCTACCCTTTCTCCTAACTGATAAAGGAGATCACTAAGCCTCCTAGGGCAGAATCCAGGGTGAGCCTAAGACTTTGGATGCCAGAACCAGCACTGCTCTTGGCTGGACCATGCTGCACTAAGCTTCAATCCTCCGGGAGCTCAAGTCCCCTGCCCTAAACCAAGGAGGCTGCAACTACTTAGAGGTGGGATAACACTTTCAGGGACTTTTGAGGAAAAATGGTAAATGAGAGTAATTCTTTAGGGCTGTTTCCGTGCAGAAAGAGTATAGATACTTAAATTAAAACTACAACAAATAAAAAAAATTCTCACTTGATCTAAAGATCCCTGCCAGTTATCACTCAAGATCTACCCTTGCCTCCTAGATTCAATTCCTTGAGACATCTGTTGCTAGTTCTTCATTCATGTCCTGTTCCACATATCTTCACTTTCATTTGGTGACATCATTATTTCCCATGAGTTTGATTATTATCTCTATTCAGATGACTCCCAGAGTGCTATATCCAGTCCCAGTCTCCTTTCCTCCCAAATTCTTTCCCTTCCTGAACTTCCCTATTACTAGAGTGGCCTCAGAAAGCTAATACATCACCCACTCTAGTCATTTTTGGTTAGTTTCTCAACACTTTTGTGTCCCTTTCTAGTGGTACAGTTGCCACCCAGGAGCAGGTTTTCATTACCTCATACATAGCAGGCTCCCATGGGTCTTGCTGTGTCGCCATTCTGCTCACTGAGGTCTAGGGGGCTCCTATCACTGCCAGGATCAAACACTGTCATTTAAGGTTCTCCATAATTTGGGTTTCACACCTTCACTTTTTTTTCTTATCCTTTACATCCCTCCACAAGAGCTACCGAGAAGTGCCTTGAACACTTCATCCTCAGGTCCCTGGGCCTTCTTGCTGGTGGCTCTAAGGCTTATGTGCCTTCTGCAACATTTTTCTCTCTCCCCCCCCATGACCTTTGGGACAGGATTTTGGATTGCCTTCTTTGTAGCCCTAGTGCATAGCATAATAAAACACTTAAATACTTGACTTTTAATTAATTAGAATTGAATCAGCTTTCAATGAAAAAATTTAATTCTAAGATCTAAGATTTAATTCTAAGATCAATTTTCTTAGATGGTGGATTTAAAAAATAACAAACCCGTCATTTCTGCCATGAAGGGGTCTCTGATTAAGAGAGCTCCCTTTACCACTGTTCTGTAATGAAGACTCAGGGACTTGCTTGGGGTCATATGGGACAGAGGCAGGACCTGAGACTGGGATTCTATCTGTTGTGCTAACATAGTATCCCTCCTCCTTAGGCTTCCTTTAGAGTTAATCCACTCCTAGTGGCAATGGGAAGGACAGAGAATTCAAAGAAAAGAATGAAAGTCTAATAGAGTTAGCAGAGTCAATGAAATGCTCTGTGATCTAGACAGGAAGAATGGCTCTAAGTACCCTTCTATAGCTAACATGTGAAAAGTATGCTGAGCTCTAGAAGTCCCTCTGAGAGGATGGGATTTTAAAAATTGAGCGGAACCAGGGCATAGTCTCTCCCCTCTGCCATTGACTTCTTTCTATTCAGCCCATCTCCTGAGACTCAACTCAGAAGTCAGTCCCATCCAGAGTTCTTTGTGGTTTTCAAAATTGTCCGTAGCCTCTACTTCTTCAAATTACTCTGTATTTTTTTGTAAGTGCACATTTTGTATCTGTCTAGTAAACTATGAACTTCTTGAAAGCAGAAACTAGCCTACGTTCATTTTTGTACCCCTTCCCCATGAGTATGTTTTGTATATACAAAACATACTTTGGCCTTTATTTTATGCACACACCTCCAATTTGGTTTACTTTATTGGAAAAAAAAGTCACAATTCTTATACAGAAATCATTTTAAACCTCTGAAAATCTTGTTAAATTTCAGGCTACATGTGTTCACTGAGTAAAGGGCCTGGTTTCTTTTACAAAGGAAAAAGTCTGTGCTAGACAGTGAGATCTGGTGGGATCTAATTGCACTATTGCCTCTTTTCTTTTATTCATGCTTTGCTAGTAGGCAAAGGAATCTGAGAGAATGTGGTACTGATTCCTACTGTGCAGAGAGTTAACTGGGAGGGCTAAGAAGGCAACTTAATGCTTCTGATTATGTTGGAAGTAGACAGGTCTATCATTAATGCAATCAGAGGAGGAGGGAAAGACTATTTGAAAGCTAGCTTTAACTCCAAGCTGGCTAGACAATAAAACCAAGGCCAAAGCTGGGCACCAGTTAAGTAAGTTTTTAGACTGGTAGCATGGTGTGGCAGATAGAGTACATGTGAATCAGAAAGGAGGAACATATAGTTTTATTCAGACATCTTGATACTTAGGAGTTCTATGACTATGAAATTAAGAAATCCCTCAAAGATTCAATTTCCTAATGAGTTAAAAAAGAGATATAGCTATATCACCCCTTTAGTTTGCTGAGCACTGTGGGAAAATTTTCAGGCAGTATCTGAATCTAGGTCCAAGGGATGGAGAACCCCATCTGGCTGCTTAGACTGTTCAATGACAGATCCAGAATCTTGGTGGTGCTGATCAGAAACTCAATCATAGACAAAGATTGGTGTAGGACCACAAGGTGTTTTTCACCATTATACATCTCAAGCACCCTGGTTTATTTGGAAATACTCCTGTGTTGGTCAAATGACTACTGTTTTATTTCTTTTTTGACTTGAAGACATTGCTGGGGGGGGGGGCCCTCCACTGATAACTTCATAAACTTTTTACTCAATTCTTTGAGTTACAGACTTTGCTCAGCTAACAGCACTTTAAGCATATTATCTCATTTAATCCTTATAATAAACCTGGGGAAGTAGATGCCATTATCCACGTTTTATAGATAAGGAAACTGTTACTGCAGATTAAATACCTTCCTTGTTCAATATTATACTGTTAATGGGCCAGCTGGGATTGGAACTCAGGTCTTCCTGACTCCAAGTCCAACATTACCCACTGCAAGCCTCGGCTACTATATCCAAAACTAACTCACAGATTTACCACATGAATCAAGTAATATCATGCATGATAGGACATATTGTTTAGGTTGGGGGAGCACACCTTTTGTTTGCACTGGGTTGAAAACAGTGTCTTTACTGCCTTTCATTGATTAAGATTTCAATTACTATCTGATGACCGGGTTGAATGAAACAGAAATATAGCTCTCTCACTCTAGGTTTCCAGTATTCCTAATACTTCCAATGTAATGAAGAAATAACTAATGTCATCAGGACATTGGGGGGGGAAGTTATTTTAAAAATAATTGAAATAAAAGAAAACAATTGCTGGGGTTTATATTTTCCATATTTTAAGGGGTGAAAAGTTTGGTATTTACTGGTTTTAAAATGAAACTTAAAAAAAAAGGTACTGGGCAAAAATGCTGCCAAGTAACTTGCAAATTACTTTCAGTGTGGAAAAAGGGTAAATACTTTTGTATACTGTTCTGAATCATGTAAATAAGAATCTGAAGATTGGGGACTTGAACCAATTAATTATAGCAAAGGATAGAACTGGAATAAAAATAACAATGCCATGAAAATGTGGGACAGTGGAAGGAGATTTGCAGTCAAGAGACCTGGGTGTGAGGCCTGACTCTAAATTATTTCCTTGTGTAGCTCCTAGTTAAGACTAAACTAACTAAATACTCATGACTGACTGACCACTGGTAAGCTCCTCATCTACAAAACGGGGACTTGGCCTAGGAAAATATAGAAAGTTCCCTCTAGTTCCAAATCCTATGAAGAAAAAGCTAGTTTAAAGAAAATTTTACAAAGACAAAAATGAAAAGAAACAGTTCAAGGAAAATAATTTTTCAATAACTGTAACAGCTAGTCTTGGTCCTGGAGAATCACTAAGTCCACCTAATTCTCTTGAGCCTCAGACTTTTCATCTATAAGATGAAGGGGTCATGAGATAACCTCCAAATCCCTTCTGGCTTACAGAATGAGGGAGCCTACAAAAATGTTTTATTCATTGAAAGATGTGAGCACTGTATTAGTTGCTTTAGTTTCACACTTTGTTACAAAGGAGAGTTGGCTTTGCAATATGTATGCATTATCGATAAGGCATCAATAAAACATTAAAAAGGTAAAACTATTAAAAATTATGGATAAATCTCATACTTCTCTAATCATTAAAAATAATTTTAAAATTTAATTTTAATATTTAATTAGATTTTAAAGTTATTTTAACATGTTTAAATTCCTTAAATTCATGAAACTATGAATATTATCAAGAAGAAATTAAACTGTCTCTTATTTTCAAAAGAAGTGGATATTTATTATAAAAATACAAAACTTATTTTGGAGAGCTCTTTTTGACTGCACAAAGAATTAAATATGATGTAGAATCAATGTAAGTAAGCTTGGTACTTTCTTCCTAACTTGGAAGAAATGATTTTGGTTCAGATAACTATTTTCTTTATAAAGAGCTCATCTTAGTGACCATTATTTATTAAAGATGACTATTTACAGAAATGCCACCTCAAGTTCCTGTCCAATGTTCTAAGAAACAAAGTGGCTGAGCTTGGTTGCCAAAAGCAATAAAATGGCACACAGAATATTTTTCCTTAGTTGACAACTTGACATTATATTTAAATGCTAAAAGCAATAAATTTAAAGGTAAATTTAAATAGCATTCAGGACTCCATAAAATACCTAAGATAAATTTAGAGATTGATATCGCTCACATAAAATGATAAAGAGCTTAGCCAGTAGCAGATTGTTATTGCTGAACATAATTTCTCACTGTTAAGACTAGTCGTGATCTTAGAATGAAATTATATGAAGACAAATATTACACACATTTAATAAATATTAAACTAGTTTAGCTTTTGCCTTGGTAGTAAGAGTTCATTTAACACAATAATAGCACTTATTAAGAACATTTGTTTATATTTCTGAATTCACTGAAGAGATCACATAGTATATGGAAACATGAGAGAAGTTATTTTAACCAACTGTGAAATGTCTTCAACAACTACAATTTCACACGTACTTAGTCTCACCTCCATTTCTATGTTTTACACCAGAAGCACTTTGCTTCTCATAAGAGGGAACTCTGAATGCACAGCTCTTCTGAGTAATGTTACAAAAGTTACTTTCTGAATCATTTGGAAATCAAGTATCCAAAGAAAGTTAACTATTAACCAAATATACTGGCCCAGACTTATGAGAATTAAATCAGTTACTTAAAATAAGATTTCTATTTATGGAAGCTTAGTGGACAGTTGCCAGTGACAAAAATTTGATAAACTTTTAAAGGCTATCTGAATTCAAAACAGTGAAATGAAATGGAAAGTTTCATGAAAATTTTCAGTTATAAATTAAACTCAAGGCCCAAGGAAATAGGAAGAGATGACATGGGATAGGAAGCAGAAAAGTATGTGAAGGAGGTAGCTCTGTGACAAAACTTCTGTGTCCCATTGAAGACCTTACAGATTACTTCTTTCTGTGCATGTGAGGACCAGATGCTCTCTCTGGGCAATTGTGACTTTAACCCAAGTGAACTAGAAATTTTATTTGAATAATTTACTTTATGAAATGTTTTCTTATTATGGATCAGGGTGAATGTCTTAGAAATCATCAAATACAAAGTTTAATCTTTCCTATGCCAAAATTAACTCTTAAAACATGAAAAATACAAACCAGACTCCCTTTCTCTTTTATTGTATACAAAGAATGTTTCCTGTGTTACCATTCTTTGACATGCTCTATGGCTCTTAATCATAGAACACGATGCTCTCTGAAGAATCAAACTTGCTAACTATCCAAGTGGCAAAGGTCAGGTCTTTTAATGGTGGCAACTTCCTCTTTGAAACAGAAGCCCATGTTTTTAATACCAATATTAAAATAGCAAGTTGTATGGTTGTGAGCTACAGAGTAATAATTAAGGATCACTTCCCTTACTCCATCCCTGAAAGGAAAGGAGCAAATTACAAAGGATGACAGAGAAAGGTACTGAGTGAAAAAGATAAGCTAGTGAGTGAAGAAAGTTGCCAGCACATTAAGGAGACCCTCTAAAGTGAATTTATGGGAGAAAATGCTTTGTTTGGTTCTAGAGGGTAAAAACTGGGGTAGATCATCCCTATAAAGTAGATAGAGTCCAGGTTTAGAGATAGAAGATCAAGGGTTGAATTCTGATTTGTTATTTAGTTGATGATGCAATTTTCACTAATTCAATTAAGTGATAATTCTTGGGCAGGTCACTTAACCTATTTAGGCCTCAGTTTCCTCTTCTGCAAAAAGAGGTTGGACTAGATGATTTCTAAAGGTCCTTGTAGTTTTAAGTGGCATAATCCATAGGGTCAAGAGAGAAAATATAACTCAATTAGTTCTACCAATCAGAGCTGCCCAATAAGAGAACTGTTGTTTGGAGAGATAATAAGAACTATCAGGTATCCTCAAGGATGCTGCAAAAAAAAAATCTGGCCTTGAATGGTAGATAGTTGTAAAGTTCTCTTGATAGGTAAGGATGAGTGTGCTAGAGCCAGCCCTAACCTGTTTGAGAGTTGATTGTTTAATTTTCCGTGAGGTTTAAATTGAGTGTCTAGACTTCAAATGTCAATAATGCAGATGAAGTTTAAAAGCATATACTATTGTTTTTTGGGTTTTTTTTAGGTTTTTGCAAGGCAAATGGGGTTAAGTGGCTTGCCCAAGGCCACACAGCTAGGTAATTATTAAGTGTCTGAGACCGGATTTGAACCCAGATATTCCTGACTCCAGGGCCGGTGCTTTATCCACTGCACCACCTAGCTGCCCAAAAAGCATATACTGTTTACATTTCACTATCTCACTTGAGTCTCTTCAACAGTGCTGCTGATATGTGTACTTGATTTCTTCTGTTTTGGGGTCATGACAGACCTGCGGTTCATGTTCTGCAACGTCAATTCTTCTAGTTAACAGGACATCAAAATAACTGATTTTTTTATCATTCAAATAAAAGACTACCAAAGTTACACAAATTTTCATAATTTACATTATTAGCATTTCAAGAATTTTTTTCACAGCACCCCCTAGGCAAAAGAAATAACTAACAGTTGTTTATTAAAGTACTAAGGTTCAGGCAACTTGGTAAGTATTTATATCCTAACAATTCTGTAGCCCTTCTGAAAAAAAATTATACATGTAAATTTTTTTTTTTTGTCAAGGCAATGGGGTTAAGTGACTTAGCCAAGATCATACAACTAGGCAATTATTAAATGTCTTAGACCACATTTGAACCCAAGCCCTCCTGACTTTAGGACTGTGCTCTATCCACTACACCATCTAGCTGTACCCTACCTGTAAATTTAAAAAAAAAAGATGCCTTTTATTTCATTCTCCAATAACCACAGTTACTTAAAGGGAGGTGTGCGTCTTTGGAATCAGACCTATCACTGGGTCTTTCTTTTTCATAGCAGCCACTGGAAAGTCAGTGCTTTTGCAAAGCAGAAAATTCAGGAATTTTGAGAAGTTACTGACACAACGGCAAATACTCCAAAAGGAAACAAAAACATGATCTCATTCAAGAACATGAACTGTTATCAATGGCAAACTGTCTCAAGTTACTACTTTTGTACATGTTTCTTCAGTACATAGTGTCTACAAAAATGTTTGTTGATTGATAGGGTAATTTTGAAAGAGTCAATATAGGAAGGATAATAAAATAATTACAGAATGTTAAAAGGATTTCAATGACATTTTACTTTTTGGGGAATAATAGTTGTTCTAAAATAAAAATTTTGTTTGCTTTTAAACCCTAAATTTTCTCTAAGAAAATATTTCTGGAGGATAAAAAGATTTAAATGAAACAGCAATACTGAAAGTGACTTGTTTAACTGATAATACATCTCCAAAATATGCTGTAAATGACAAAATTAAGTGCTTGGAAACATTTAATTATTATAAATACTGGATCTTTAAAATTGAAAATGTGGTTTTCTTGTATGGCACTATATGAAGTAGGTTTGTATTAGATAATTTTCTATTTCTTGTTATGAGAAACATCTGTATAATGGATCTTTCCTAATCCAGGATCAAATACTTGGCTTTGGAGGTTGCTGATGAAGAATCGAATTGGATTTCAGAACTAAGTTTAATGACAGGTGAATCAATTTGCAGTGAAATACTAAATTTTCTTTTGTATTCGAATTTCAAGAATATACAGCATTAAATTACACAGCTTGAAGTAATATTTCTGTGCTTATTTTAATGCCCTTTTTGTCTTAAATGAGGAGCTGTCTTGAGCTACAAGATTTTTATAGATTCTAATGATACTTTTTAGGCTCTTGAGTTTAAAGGTTTAGAATCAGCAGGTTCATTACCATGAAATACAAAAACATGGACTATATAAATTTGCAAGACATTGTTATAAAGAAGTTATAAAGAGATTTTAAAGACCTAGATGGAAAGAACTAAGTGGGAAGAAAAACATGACAACTAGCATGGACTGAATTTAGTCAATTATTGACTTAAAAGTGTTTACCATGTGAAATGCACTGTGGTGAAGAAGAGAACGATGAAAATGAGGTACAAACAATTTAATTTACATGAGCTACCAGGAAAACATTTAATCATTAAGTTGAAATGTACATGCCACGTTGAGTGTTTTATTGTATAAATTAATTTCTCAGGCTACTGATTTAGCCAGAGCGGATTCATTACATCATTACATCGTCAAATCAACCACAATTTCCTCATCTTCCCAACTGAAGCGATTTCTCAAAGCTCATACTCTTAACAAGTGTGTCTCTTCACCACGATTCTGTCTGCTCTTGTCTTCTTTCAGATTGAAGCTCATGAAGGGCAAGGACAATATTGGAGAGAGGTAATTATAGCTACGAGAGCTCAGGTCAGCTAATAAACATTTATTAAATGCCTCCTAAATGACAGGCACTGGACAGGATACAGAACCTGTCCTTCAGGAGCTCCCAGGCTATGGGAGGAGCCAATCACCATAATGAACAATAGGGAAATCACTAGCATTAAGGGGGAATCCAGAAAAGACTCCTTAGAGTGGAATTTTATTTGGGTATTGAAGGGAGTCAAGAGGGAGGTCTTCCAGGCTCCTGGGGCAGTCAGAGAAATGCCCAGAGCTGAGGGATGGTGGGTCTAGTTGAAGGCTGCCCCATGACTACTCCCTGCCTTCCTTATTCTTCATTCTCTCTTCCCTCTTCAAACTTACAGAACAGAACCCATTAATCCTCAAGAATTTTGATTTTCTTATGGAATTTCCCTCAAATATCCTTTAAAGACTTGATGTTCTTAAAGAACAAGTGTTTCTTTTCTTCCCGCCAGAATGTTAATGCTACATCATCATACACCCTCTTCCAATGACTGAAAGATATTTGCCTTAATAGATTTCTCTAGACTAGAGTTAGCATTCTAACTTAGTTCTAGATTTTTGGTTAGAAATGCTTGGAAGATCCCCCTCCCCCCAATCCTCTCTCGGTGCCACACCTTCCCCCCCTTCTCCCTCTGATAGCATTATACTCAGCATTATTCTTGATTGTAAATGTATTTCTTTTGTCACTGTACTTCAACAAAAGTTCCTCTAATTTAGGGTAGAAGTCACCAGGATTTGTATGATCCTGATCAAAGTTCCTTGGTAATGGAATAGCTTCTTTCTAGATGCTAGCAGTGTTTTTGATTGGTTATAGGAGCTCTGGATTTGGCCCTGACATCCCTGGGACTTTTCCTTGTTTGGTGTTCCTTTGGGAAGCTGGTGAACACTCTCTTACTGTGTCCTATGATTCTAATAAATTTAATCAGTTTTTGTTCATGCTTTCTTTTCATGTGCCAGGTCCTCTTTTTTTTTTTTAAACAGCTTTCAGCAAAGTGCAATAATTCTTAAGTTATCTCCCTCTGATCTGTTTTCAGGTCAGTTGCTTTTGATAGAATATCTTATATTTTCTTTTATCTTTTTAATCATTTGGTTTTGCTCCAATATTTCTTGCTGTCTCACGGACTCATTGATTTATTTGGTTTATTCTAACTTTCACTGACTTCAATTCTTGGGAATCTCTCCTCAAAGGAACCTAGTCTGTTAACAGCACTCCCCCCCCCCCCCACTGCTTTTATTTCATTAAAAAATTTTTTTTGCTTCATTCTTCTGGGTATTCATGTATTCCTTCTGAGAAATCCATTTTCCCCCCTTTTGAGTCTTTGAGGATTGCAGTTATTTTGGGAAATTTCTAGATTTGCACTAATATTTGCTACTGGTCAATGTTTTCCTTGATTAACTTATTTCTCCACTCCCACTTTAGTTCCTAAACTGAGATAATGTGACAAGGCCAAGTTCTGTCCTCTCCTGCTCTTTTGAATGGGGAGGATGGCACCGCTTTTCTTACCCTGGGGGTGCCTTAATTCTTTGAGGTTCAAAAAGCTCTGTCTTCAGGATGTTAAAGAGCTGATCACCATCTTTATGTGGTATGCTTTGGAGATGACCAATAGGGAAGTCACTAGCATTAAGGGGGAATCCAGAAAAGTCTCTTTAGAGAGTGGAATTTTATTTGGGTATTGAAGGGAGCCAGGAGGGAGGCCTTCCAGGCCCCTGGGGCAGAGAAATGCCCAGAACTGAGAGATGGTGGGTCTAGTTGAAGGCTGCCCCAAGAACACCCCCTGCTTTCCTTTTATTCTTCATTTTCTAGCAGTCTTGTTATCATTCAGGAAACCATCTTGGCAGGAAACACCATAACATTGTATTTTTAAAATGTACTTTTAAAAATTAATTTAAATTAGAAAAAAACTCTTTTCATTCTCCCAACCTACTCTGCACAAACAAAAAAGTTGCTGATGCCCTAAATTATGTTTTCTTCAATATGTACCTCTTTCTACTCAGACATTATCTTAATTCAACTCTTTATTATCAAATAATATTCTTGCCTGTATTATTCCTTATTCCTAAAACTTCCTTTCTCCTGTCCATTTTCCAAACAACTGGTTTTTACTAGTTCAGTAATCTAAGCATAATTTCAGAGATGGAAAAGAATTTGTTGGTCACAGAGTCTAACTTGTTATATGAAAAAGAATTCTTTTTACCTCAACCCTAAAGCTGCCTGGTCTTTGAAGACCTCCATTAGGAGAAGCCTATTCTGCCCCTTGTCATCTCAAATTGTCAACCCATTTTTTTCTTACATCAAGCTTAAATCTGCCTTTTTCAACCTACCACCTTTGATTTTCAGTTCTCTTCTTTAGGGACCAAAAAGAATAAGTCAAGTTGTCCACTTCAAAAACTTCAAGTTGGTTATCATGTGTCCCCTAAGTTTCTCTTCTATTCTTCACAGATCTGATACTAATACTTTTTTTTAAGGTTTTTGCAAGGCAAATGAGGTTAAGTAGCTTGCCCAAGGCCACACAGCTAGGTAATTATTAAGTGTCTGAGACCAGATTTGAACCCAGGTACTCCTGACTCCAGGGCCGGTGCTTTATCCACTGCGCCACCTAGCTGCCCTGATACTAATATATTTTAAATAGTTCCTAGATCCTAAGCTCTTGGTCTAGAATTTAAAATGACACATTTCTGGTTCCAAACTAGATTTTTATTTTTCCACATCACTTTTTCATAGATCTATGTTCCAAATAAACTGGTTCACTAATTGTTTTACCAATTTGGAATTTCATCTCTCTCATGTTTTTACCCAGGCTGTTCCTCCCATGACAAGGGTACAGTCTTTTCTCAACTTTGATTAATATGATTCAGCAGAATCATATTAGTATACAGTATCAAAAACTCTTACAGATTAACTTTTCTCATCTATTAATTTTCTTCAGGAAAGTTTAATCTCACCCCACCCCATTTCAAATTATTAAACATATCAACCTTTTCAACTTGTCTCAACTTAAATCAGTAATGAAAAGTACTAAAATTACCTTTCGGGTTTCAAACTGTGCTTCTTCCTGGCAGCATCCTCTGCAATCAGGATCCAGCTGAGTTAAGCTAAATTGTCCAAGAAGATCACAAGAGCTACAGAGCAAATTGCTGGAGAAACCCAATCCTCTGCATGCTTCTGATGATAATTCAGATCCCTGTGCAGATATCTGTAAAGAGATAGTGAAGACATTCAACCAACAAGTGTATACCAAGTACTTCCTATGGGCCCTGGCATAGGAGAATCCAAACCCTACTTTTAAGAAGCCTATATTCCACATAGGGTTAGAAGTGGCTGGGGGGCTGGGGCTGCTAGTATCTAGAATGTGTATAAATACATAAAATTAACACAGGTGGTTGGAGATGGAGGAAATGATGGCTATATCTTAAAGGAAAAGAGGGCTCTAAAAATAATATGAAAGAAGTATATAGCACTTTTGACTATAACTTTCATATAGATGAAATATATCCATCTAAATACCTCTCTATCTAGTACATATAGTCTAGCTTTATGCACAGGTCAGAGACAATGTTTTAGCTAAATTTTGCATGTTTCAAAGAACCCAGCACAGTGTTCTGTACATTGCAAACATTTAATAAAGGTTTCTTCAATGATTGTTAATCTCTGCCAAGAAAAAAGACAGACGCCCTTTTTACAGAATCATCAGTGTAGAGTCCAAAACTTTTATAGATTAACAATATCTAAACTTGCTACATGTTATGATTTACTTATTCTCTAGAACACAGAAATTTTAACCTTCTCCAAAAAGTACACAAATCAAAACCATTTATTAAGTGATTAGGAACTCAGCATCCAGACATTCTATAGAGGAAAACCAATATATCTACATATCAGTAAATCCAGAGTAAGTTGTATTTCTTTTGGAGGGAGTAGGCCCCCAGCAACTGAGGAAGTCAGTAAAAACCTCATCCTGGAGATGGTACCTGAGCAGAGCTGAAGGAGGCTTAGGATTCTAATGGGGGGCAGGGGGAGAAAAATATATTCTGGGCCCGGGGAATCCAATGTGCAGCAATTTTGCCTGTGCAAAGACATGGGGAAAATAGGGAATAACAACTGGTGAAAACAAGAAACAGCACATAAGGTTTGGCAGAAGTTAAGAAAACTAGGTGGTGCCATAATAATGAAGTCAGTGCTTGGACTGAAGGCAAGAAGGTACACTTTCCTGATTTGAAATTTGGTTTCAGACCCTGGCAAGCTGCTTGGCTCTGGGCAAGTCACTTATCCCCACAAGCCTCGGTTTCCTCATCTGTAAAATGAGCTAAGGAAGAAAATGTGAAATTACTCTAGTATCTTTGCCAAGAAAGCTCCCAATGGGAATCATGAAGAAATGGATGAATGAAAAACAATTTAACAAAAGAATGAGTGAAGGGGTTAAGGAGGAATAATAAACAATGTCACCATTAAATCATGTAATTGTAGTTTGTCTTCAAAGATACCTTTTAGCTTTTTAAAGTCAACCTTTTTTAAAAGACTAGTTTTACTGATTATTCCTAGAAATAGATTAAACAAATATTTTATTCTATGTTCTAAAAGATGTTAATGGCATAAATATCAATCTCTCTCTCTCTCTCTCTGTGCCTAGGAACCTAAATTAACTGTTTCCTTCTTTGTTTATATTTGTTTGGAAGGAGAAAAATAGCTTTAGATTAAAAAACATTATGATTTTTAGTTTTCTTTTAAACCTATTGAGATCATCCATCCTGAAATTGTGCAGAGAACTTTGATTTGCATTATTCAAATTTGAAGGGGTCTGTTCTAAGAAACATCTCCCTTAAGTCACAGTGAATATTTCCATTCCTAAAGATTAAGAACACTTAGAATGTACTCTCAGAAAAAATAACCACTTCACAGAAAACATGAGCCTAATTTCTCAAATGTTATCCTTAAAGAACCATTGGTTTAGGATTTACAGCTATTCACTTCTGCATCTAGGCATTCTACCTTAAAATACAACATCCTGGAAACCAAAGTAAAGTAAGCTGCAATTTACTGTAATTTCAAGGACCCTAGAAAACCATAGAGACACTCCAGAAAAGTACTATTGGAATGTAAACTGGTCATTTATCCTTGTGATAATATATCAAACCGGTTTTGAGAACAGTTGCCGAAACTTTAGCTAGTAACAGAGAAAGCATGAAAATCCTGGAGGTTAAAGTAATTAATGCTGTTCTTTGGGGGGAAATTTAGCTTTGGACCAAGCTTAGGCAAACATTTTGATGTTCAATTGGTTGTGAAATTGTATAATAATTACAGCACCTATTCACATTTATCTAGCTCTTTCATGCTAGATATTTTTTCTTTTTCTTTTTTTTTAAGGTTTTTTGCATGGCCCCATTGGGTTAAGTGGCTTGCCCAAGGTCACACAGCTCGGTAATTATTAAGTGTCTGAGACCAGATTTGAACTCAGGTACTCCTGACTCTTTGTTAGGAGCTAAGGGGCAAGCTTCATCTTCAGTCTTCTTGAATACCTGCTGGGCATTCTACTACTCAATTATTTAAATTGTTCTTCTGGTTCTGTTCTCTTCACTCTGCATCGGTTCAAACAAGCTTTCCCAGGATCCTCTGACACCTCCCCTTCAGCATTTTTCAAAGCACAAGAACATGCCCTGACAGTCTGGCTGTTTCTTTACCAGCACACAGAGCTCTTCTAAGGATTCTGAATACACAACCTGCTACTCCTTCTTAGGTCTCTCTGGAGCAAGTGTTTTCAGCATTTTGGGTCCTGGGCTTCATTGTGTACAAACTGAGAGGGATAGAACCAAGGGTCTGTTCTGCCTTATGATTTCAAGACTTTTAATAATAGTTAAACTTCAGGTCAAGCAGATCAAGACCCTCTTGAGAATGCTTCCTGTTAAGTGGCAGAAGACCAGCTACCTTATCTCAGAGAGGAAGAACTGGTTAAATCAGTCCAATTTACCCCTGTAATTTTGTGGAAATTGGGTGAAACTTGTGAGTTCTGGTTCTAACTCTTCCTCCCTCGAAGAAGAGGGAAAGAATACTTGGACTAATTCTTTCACAGAAAATGCTTTGCATACCCTCTGACTCTACTGTATCTTTCATAGACATATTGCAAGGACATCAAAGACAAGGAAAGGTCCTGAATATACAAAACGTATTTAGAGCAGCATTTGGGGGGGGGGGGCAGTAAAGGACTAGAAGGAAACAGACACCTAATATATATGGTCAAGTTGCTGAATTAGTTTATTAATATAATGTGATATTATTGGGTTGTAAGAAATATGAATTTAGGGAAACTTGGGAAGAACTAATGAAGAGTGAGGTGAAGAACCAGGAGAAAATACAAAATGAGCATCAGGATATAAAAGAAAAGAGTGGAAGATTTCTGAATTAAGATCAATGTTGTGACCAATTATAACTTCAGAGGACTAATGGCAACAGATCTCCTGTTTTAAAGTCAAAAGGCAGCTGACCACAGGTGTGGAATGAGGGATAAATTTTCAGACTCGGTTATGTTGATTTAATTTGCTTAAATGCAACTCACGTGTTAAAAGGGAGAGTTCTACAGGGGGCAGAGGAGGGGTGAAGTGAGAGTCACTGGGAAACAACAGTGGTGTTAAAGAAAAAATGTGAGCAAGATATTTTGAGGAATGTGTTTTTTTTTCTTTTTGAATTTATTTTGCATTATGAACACTTTCTTAAGTTCAGATAATCAACAGAACAAGAAATCAATCCCTGTCCTGTAGCAATTACCTATTTCTAAGGTGTAAACGTTCATACTGAAAATTTAACAACTGACTTTAACAAACCAACCTCTTCAAGTATTTTTAATTTAATATCAAAGGAATTTATCCCCTCCCCTTTTAAAGTATCTTTCTTTCTTCTCTTTTTGCAAGGCAGCCGAGTTAAGTGGCTTGCCCAAGGCCACACAACCAGGTAATTATTAAGTGTCTGAGGCTGCATTTGAACTCAGGTCCTCTTGACTCCAGGGCCCCCCCCTTTTTTTTTTAGAAAGATTTATTTATTTTGAGCTTTACAATTTTTCTTCCATTCTTGCCCCCCCCCCCCCAAGAAGGCAGTCTGTTAGTCTTTACACGGTTTCCATGTTATATTGATCTAAGTTGAACGTGATAAGAGAGAAATCCTATCTTTAAGGAAGACAAGTAAAGTATGAGGCAGTAAGATTACAGAATAAGATAATGCCCCCCCCATTCGGTCTTTGTTCAAACTTGGCAGTTCTTTGTCTGGACACTGATGGCCCCAAACTCCCCGGTTGTAGCAAGGAATGTACTTTTCCAACATTCACGCTATGAGGACCACGCCACGGCACCTCCGAGTGCTCAGCAGCCAGGCTGAGGACCTTTTCAAACGACTGCTTCGAAGGACTTAGGCTTGCCGCCCCGTGAAGCTCTTTTGCCAGATTTTGCGGTAGTTTTAAGCCGCCCTCCGCGAGCAAGGGAAGAACGGGCGAGAAGGCAGCTCGGGGCGGGCGGCGGCCCGGGGCTCGGGGCCGGGCCGCCCCTGCCCTGGGCCCCGCCCGCCCCTGCGCTGCGCTGCGGGCCCGGGCCGGGCGCCGCCGGAGGCTCGGGGCGGAAGCGGCGGGGCCGCAGGGCTGCGTGGCCCCGCCCGCCCGCCCCGGCCGCGGCTCCCGGGGCCCCGCGGCGGCCCCGCACTCACCACTTGCAGCACCGACGCCAGCAGCAGCCGCAGCCCGAAGGCCGGCGCGGAGCCGGGCCGCCCGCCCGCCGCCGCCATCGCCGCCGTCGCCGCCGTGGCCCGGGTCCTGCCGCGGCCCGAGGACCCCCGGGCGGGGGTGGCCGCCGCCGCGCCTGACGGCCTGGCGCGCCCGGCTCGCCGCTCGCCGCGCGCGGCGCCCCACCCCGAGTCGCTGCGAGGGCCGGCGCGGGCCGGGCGCGGGCCGGCCGCAGCCTCGCGGGGTGCCGGGCCGTTCCGGCTGCGCGCCGCGGCCCCGGCAGTCAGGCACTCGCGCGGCGCCCTAGACGCCTGCTCCGCCGCAGGACCCGCTCGGCTTCATCCCAGGCGGTTCGTGCCGATTCCGGCCTTCGAGCTTCGCCGCCGCCTCTCCCTCTAGCCTCGTTTAGACCAATCAACCGCCGAGGTGATTTTAACGGCGGCCGAGCGAGCCAATCGCCGTCCCGAGCGAAGGACCAATGCCTCCGCGCTGGCGGAGGCGGGGTCCAATAGCGGCTGAGGGGGGAGCGGGGCGGGGAGGAGGCGGGGCGCTGGGCGGCGTGCGTGAGTGCGTCCCGGGAGGGGGCGGGGCCGGGCCGGGGGCGGGGCCGAGGGCGGCGCAGTCGCAGCCCGGGTGCTGGAGCGGGGCTCCGGGAGAGCGCCGGGGCTGAGGAGGAAGGAGGCGGCGGGCGGCCGCGCGGGCGAGGGGGCCGGCGAGCCGCGCAGGGGCCGGGCGCGCTGCGGCGCGGCAGGCGGCAGCCCGAGCGCCGGGGGCCCCGCGGTCGGCGGCCGCGGCGGAGCCGGAGCGGCGGGCGCGGGCGGCGTTGGCGTCGGTGCCTGGGGGCGGGGGCGGGTGGTGGGAGGGAGGGAAGGGAGGAGGCGGGGGGTGCCCGCTCCGCCGGCGCCCGCAGCCCCTGCCCCCCGGGGCCTCGCTCCCCGCCCCCCGCGGCATGTCGTGATCCCGAGCGGCGGCGGCGGCGGCGGCGGCGGCGGGTTTCATGGGGCTCCTCAGGATTATGATGCCGCCCAAGTTGCAGCTGCTGGCGGTGCTGGCCTTCGCCGTGGCGATGCTCTTTCTGGAGAACCAGATCCAGAAGCTGGAGGAGTCCCGCGCCAAGCTAGGTGAGGGGCGGGGGGCCTCCGGGCAGACTCCTGCCTCGGACTGGGGGAGCGGACCCCGGCCGGCCGGGGCGGCTGACCCTAGGCAGTGTCCCCGGGAGCGACCCGGGCGGGCGGGGAGATTGACCCTAGTTAGTGTCCTGGGGAGGCTGACCCGAGTCAGTGCCCGGGGGGAGCCACCCCGGCCAGGCAGCCGGGGAGATTGACCCTGATTAGTGTCCTGGGGAGGCTGGGAGCCGACCCCGGCCGGCCGGGGAGGCTGATCTTAGTTAGTGTCCCTGGGAGCCACCCCGGCCGGCCGGGGAGGTTGACCCTAGTCAGTGTCCCTGGAAGCGATCCCCGCTGGCGGGGAGATTGACCCTAGTTAGTGTCCGGGGGAGGCTGGGAGCGGACCCCGGCCGGCCAGGGAGGCTGATCTTAGTCAGCGTCCCCGGAAGCGGACCCCGGCCGGCCGGGGAGGTTGACCCTGATTAGTGGCCTGGGGAGCTGGGAGCGGTTTGACCCTAGTCAGTGTCCCTGGGAGGAACTTACCGAGACCAACGTGAGAGAGGGAGGGTCTGTGGTTGGGTAGGGGGAGCCCGGAATGCCGAGACCCTGGGTAGGGACCGAGATCTGAGTGGGCTGGGGGAGGTGGCGAACTTGCACAAGTGTAGGATTTTAGAAGGGAAAAGAAGGGTGCGCCCCCAAAAGTTGGTCGAGTTGCTCGAAAATGAATCCAAGTGTGTACTGTTGTTGGGAGCGATTAAGAAGCCGAGAATGAGGTGAGCACCACTTATCTTATAAAACCCTTAGTCTGAGCCAGGGACTACACTGAACTGTGGAAATACAAATGCAAGCATAAAAAAAATACAGCCCCTTACCCTCATGAAGCTTGCATTCTGCTGGGGAAAGACAGAAAGGGGGCCCGGATCTACCTACGAGTAGCTGACTGCAGGTTTGTGTTTCAAGTGGCCTGTGATGAAAGAACAGGAAATGTTGGTTTAGTGTGCTTTTCATTGGGGAGCTACTTTGGGGAAACTTAAGATAGTTGAATTTTCAGCAATATATTGGTTTGTAAATTTTCATCTAAAAAAAATTGAGAAGACACTGATTTAGGCAGATAAAACATGTGAGGCTACTCTAGCCTTATGCTACACACTTTATTGTGATTATTGTGATATTCAAGTAAGGCTTGGGAAACTACATCATTTGGGATAAAGAACAAAAAAGGAACTGTTTTAAAAAAACCAATGAAGATACAATTTTAGGAATGGGTAGGGACTAAGGATTTCACTGGTATAGAGGACTTTTGGGTGTGAAAATTATTCAGACATTGGAAATTACCATCTTCTCTGCAACTCAGGGTCTTAGAAAACTTTAATCACTGAGAGATTTAGTGACTCTATGTGTAAAAAATGGGACTTGAATCCCAGGTCTTCTTGGTTCTAGGCTTGCTTTATGTTTATCTTGCCAAACTTTCCGTTAGGTCTTTTTATTGTTATAGTATATTGAATGTTAGATTAGAAGGAAAAACTTACTGATTTGAATTTTAATAATTCCCTTCTCTGAATTTAAATTTCTTGAAGACAGAAGCAATTTTTTTTACAGTCCCACATATAGTCATTTGCAAATAACAGACCTTTAATACTTGAATTGAATTAAGCTGACAAATGAATATATTCAGTTTTGAAGTACATTTTGTAGAAAACCACAAAAAAATCTTAAACATTATTGAAATAAGGAACATTAAGTATGTATGAGTGACCAGAGGTGTATTTAAAAACTAAAAAAGAGCAGGAACAAATTTTCTTTATTATCCCTCCTCTGTACTTGGACATGAAGAGAGTTGAGTTGATGAGAACATTGACATCATTTAATTTGATTTCACTTATATTGACTATGAGAAAATTTTTTTAATATTTTGGCTTAAATCATTTTAATCAGCACCTAGTTTCCAAACCTCAGTGTAATCTCCAACTCCTCACTTCTTTTGTCTCAAATATACGATGCTCAGTTGCCACATCCTGGCTTTTTTCTACCTCCACACTTCACATCTGCTGTCTCTCCACTCCCATACTCCCAAACACTTCCCAGTTCAAGCCATCATCTCATTTGCCTGGACTCTTGCCATTGCCCTTTCTTTTGTCTTCTTGCCTCAAGTTTCTCCCTCCACTAATCCATTTTTCACTCAGTTGCCAAGGTGACTCATGTCACTGGACTCTCATTCTCCTCTTCAATAAACGCCATCACTGGAACTTCCCTGTTACCTTTGGGTCAAATATAAACAACTTTGACATTTCAAGCCCTTTACACCCTGGTTCCATCTGCCTTTTCATCTCTAGTATTCTTCATACCCACTTTGATTCAGTCAAACTGACCCAGAGAAGTAAGGAGGATGTATATTACAAGAGTGAGGAACAACAAAGATAGAGATAGGAGATGAAGTAGTGCTGCAAGTGAGGTCAGTAGTTTTGCTTCTTTGTCATCTATTAGCATTGCCCCATCTGCTTCAATCAATAGACCTTTCCCTTTGGTTTTTATTTTTGCTCAGAACATACCTCTTAGAATGTTTCCTTCAAGGGGCAGCTAGGTGGTGAAGTGGATAGAGCACTGGTCCTGGAGTCAAGAGTACCTGAGTTCAAATGTGACCTCAGACATTTAATAATTTTGCCTAGCTATGTGACCTTGGGCAGCTCGCTTAATCCCATTGCCTTAAATACAAATAAAAAACTATGTTTCCTTCAAGGCTTAGCTAAAACTACCTTCTCCCCCTATCTTTCAGCCATTAATTCCTTGATCCTCCAATTACCTTTTCTTTTGTACATACCCATGTTTGTGCATCTTGTCTACCCTCCATAGACTGAAAGTCTGAAATGCAGTCTTTTGTTTTACTTTTATCTTTCTGTTCCTAGAGCATTGCCTGTAGTGTTTAATAAATGTTTGTTTGTTGAATGTCTTTTTATCTTTGTAGTATATAATAGTTTTATTATAAAACTATAACTTTTTAAGTTTTATAGTTTATAGGAGGCAACCTGAATTAGTGGTTGATTTGGGGGCATGAAGGACTTGAATTCTAAGCCTCTCAATCACAGCAGCATCTACTTCAGGATGATTTTTGAGGATCAAAAGAGATGATACTAAATGCAGTTGTTTTATAAGTGATTTGTGGATCTAATCTATTACTATTACTATTTTGAATTACCTCATTCAACTTTAATGTACAACAAGTGTTTGTAAAGTTTACTTATACATAATTAAAATGAGACCCTTATATGCCACATGTAGACACTGCAAACTCAAAGCCTTCTAGAATGTTCATAAAATACAGTAGAGGAATAGTAATTAGACTTTTAATTTTCCTTTCTTGCCTGAAGAAGGTAAGGTCTTTTAAAAACACTTGAGTGTTGTTTCCAGAATGGTTTTAAAGGAGGAAAAAACTACATCTGGCTTTCTGATTTCTAAGCCAGCTATGTGGATATATTTTTGCTGGGTGTGTAATGCTGTCTTTTTTTTTTAATAAAGTATTTTGAAGCCTTCATCTATGTAGAGGTTTTTAAATTTTTTTAGAAATAAAGGATATTTGTCGGTCCTATCTAGTCAAGAGTGTTCAAGTATATACTGAAAGATGTAATAATTTCAGAACATCACAGACATAGTTCCAGAAATCAGTTGTCTTTCAGCTTATGTTTTGCTTGAAATCCCCAAATGTTTTGAGCTCTTTTAGATTATTAACCTTGAAGAAATCTGCAAATATGAACCTTGGACCTTTTTTGAGCTGATATTAGTTAAGAGGTCTATTAGTAGATATTTAAAATTTTGTTTTCTACAAGTTGTTTTTTTTTAATTGTGTAGTTAATGTGTCCTTATTACAATTAGCATTTCACCTTGCACTAGGAAAATTCAACTCCTGACATGAAAAACTTATTGTAGTGGAATATAAACTGAAATAATTCTTTTAGTAAAGTATCTGCCCTTTTTATATATGTGTAATGGACATGATTCAATCCCATATTGAGAGCACTAAAACGATCAACTTCCCCCTTCTGACATAAGGACAAAACTCCACTGAAGAAATGATTCCTTTTTTAAAACTTTGCTTTTCCCAGTTGATAAGAAGGAACAAGGTGAATTCTGTTGAATTTCAGTTTATGTTTAAATTAAAAGGCCCAGTGTGACAGTGTCACTTGTCAAAGTTGATCTTATTCATAATTCCAGTTTGAAAATCAGTGTGCTACATAATCAGTAGTTGGTTTTTTAAATTAAAAATAAAACACTTGGGAAAATCAAAAGATTTAAAAGAAGCAGTTTTTCTTAAGGGTCATGTTTATCACATTTTAACTATAAGGGGGTTGTGAAAATGGTTTTGTTACCCTGAGTAAGGAGCCTTACAATAGAACCTCTTCATGTAAGAATTAGCTCCACGGCATAGTATCTTGAATAAGTTCTCAGCAAGCCTCAGCTTGAACATTCTCGGTTATTAGGAACTCACCCTCACCTAGTTATTAGCAATTACCTCCCAAGACATCCCATTTCACGTTTGGGGAGTTCAGATGATTAGGAAGCTCTTCGTATTGAAATCTACTGTGTTTTTTACTCCCACTTATTGGTTCTAGTTCATCCTTTGGAAACCACATATACAAGACTTACTCTTCCATGGCATATACCCTGAGATACCTGAGGACCACTGATATACCTGCCCTGTGACTTTGCTCCTCTGTTGTGAATATTCTCTCCTATTTTAATCATTCCCCCTCCTTGGAATTGGATATTCCTGGCTCTCATTCTCTACTGTGTCAGTATTTCATAATTTGGAGCTCAACACTCAACATAATTCTATTACAAATGTATAGGTCTGTATCAGGAAAGCTTAGAGGGAAACCTTTGTTCTTGAGCTCTGAGTACTAGTATGTTCCTGGAGTCTAGCATCACATTAGCATTTTTAGCAGCTCTGATGTATGCCAGTTCATATTGAATTTGTCTCCAATTATGACTCCAGGTATCCCCAGTCCTCCTGTACTTTGTAAGTAAGCTAAATCCCAGGATTTACATTTGGCCTCATTCACTGGGATCTGTTACTTAAAGCTTATCTTTCCATTTTATCAAAATCTTTTTAAAATCTCATTTCTGTCATCTCTTATTAAATAACCCTTCTAGATTTATTTTTCTTTCAAGTGTGATAAGTGTGACTTTGGTATTTTCTTCTAAGTAACAGATAAAAATGTTGAATAGATAAGGATAAACACAGAACTTTGGACTAGATACAGCCCTGTTCCCACCAAAATTGTGGACCAGTGAGCATCACTCTTCTCTTCTTTGCTTTGATCCAACTTGGAATCTATTCAGTTGAATTGGTAGCTATTTTGTGTTTTATCATGGTCATGTCCATATATTAAGAAAGATGATCAGAATCCATGCTGAAATCCAAATACTCTGATATTAAATGTCTCTGATCTCATCAAAGGGGAATTGAGGTTAGTTTGACATGACTTTTTTTAACCATACTACCTTTTTTTGAAATTATTTCTTTTTTTCCCTAAGTTTTAAAAAATCATGTTTTATAATTACTTACAGAATCTTTCCAAAGATCAATGTTAAGTTCACCAGTAAATAGTTTATCAATCTGATTTTCTGTTCTTGAAAATGGAGACTTTTGCCTTTTTTTAGCTTCTTGGGACCAATTCTGATCATCCTAGCTTCTGAAAGGAAAGGTGTTAAACATGTCCCAGTGAACCAGATTAAAGTGTAGTCATGAAATAGTTCATAAAACAAAAATACGATAGAACATAGATAATGTTAATATGTGGTTTTCTAAGTCTGCGCCACCTCCCCTTCTCCTCAAATCCTTTAGTTCCTATGGTCCTATTTCTATTTGAGATTGACCCATGGCCCTAAAGATTCTAGTTTGCCAGTTCTTTTGAAAAGGCTTTTTATAACCACCTTCCCTCCCAGCCCTTCCTTTGGCTATGTCTGGCCCACAATTGAAGCATTCATTAACCATGGCGTGTACCATATTTTCTTTTAATGTAGAAAAAAAAATACTAGAAAAATGATCCCTGCCCTCAAGGAGCTTACATGGAGGAGACAACATAGAGAGAAATATGGAGGGTGTGCTTATTTCTCTCTTCTTCACACCTCATTCTGGAATTGCCATTCCCTCTGCAGCAGCCTTCATGCCCTAGAGATGTTTCTACCCCTATGTTTCCTTTAATTAGCCACTTCCTGCTCCATACCACCATTTCTGGAAGTCAGCCCTAGACTTTTCATGCTTGCTTGTTTGTCATGACTCTCCAGTTTTCTACTACTTCCTACCTCCCAGCTTGAATCATGTTTTGTTTTTCCACAATTAAATTGTAAACTTCTTGAGGTAGGAACTCTCTTTTTCACTGGTATTTTTAGTATTTAGTACATTACCTAATAATTCATACATAGTACTTAATAAATGCCTCCTCTAATGTAGGAGATGTATAGAGTGAATGGAAGCTTATCCAAGAAGGAAGGCACTAACAACTGCAGCAGGGGAGGTTCCACCAAAGGTGGAATTGGAGTTGGGTCTTGGAGGAAGAGGAGGAGAGAGAGAGGCATGGCAGGGACTCCTGCAGAGAACAGTGCAATGAAGGGTCCTGTGGGAGGGTCAGTTCATAAGTTCATGTAGCATCTGAATTGTAGAGTGTGTGAACCAGCATAAAATGTCAAAAAACTAGAAAGGTAGGAAAGAGTCTGATTATGAAGAAGAACCTTAAATGCCAACAGGGGACTTTGGTATTTGATCCAGGAGGAGCAGGAGATAGTCATCAGTGCTTATTTATTGAATGGGTGGCTTATTTAATCAGACCTTCTCTTGGGAAAATCTCTGGCTGCTAAATGGAGGATGGAATCAGGAGAGGGGAGAGATTTGGGACAAGTCATCCCATGAGAAAACTATTGTTGCTATTCATTCTTTGTTTTCCAATATCACTGATGATTTCTTGACTTATGAATTGGATTTAAGTGAGGCAGAGTTGTACAAAGTTGTCAACTTCACTCTCTCTTCTAGAATCATTGACATGCAGTGGTAAGACAAAAGTCAGGATGAATGCTGATGACTGGGGATGCACCTGGCTGTCTTTGATGCCAGACCAAACTCTAAGCACTTTCTAGTTCTGCTTTAGCTGCCTTCAGGGCAGTTGGAACAAATTGTTCTCATGACCATTTTGCTGGACAAAGTCTTAAAATAACTTGGTGTAGTCAGCCACTCAATTATCCTCCACCTAGTATAGCTCATCTACTGAAATAGTTTTACTGAGATGTGACTACTTCAAATGCTCCATCTTCTGGAGGCCTCAGGTAAGTTGTGACAGGTGGGTACCAAAGATGAGTAAGCAGCCCTGAAGAGAGCTGGGCAAGTCCTTAGAGCAGAAGTGCTAGTCCTTCTGGAGCAGCCCAAACAGCCTTGAGAGTTCATGTAAGGGGTGCTGGGGGCCTTGTATGGAGGTGATTGCTTTGTGAGCTAAGAGAATGGGAGGAATAAGGGAGATGCTGGGAAAAGAAAAAAATGAGAATCTACAATGTATGAGTGCTAGTAAAGAGTTGAGCATCCACCTAAGTTTATGACTACTCTTGGTGACTGAGAGGATTACTGGAGATAATAGGGAAGGTGGGAAGGGGAGAAGGTAGGTTTGGACATGTGGAGTTTGAAAGCTCTACAAGAACATCTAATTCAAGATGTTTGAGAGACAGCTGGTGAAATAAAACTTGGAGGTCTAGAGAGAGATTTGGACTAGAGAAATTGATCTGAAAATCATCTACATAAAGATGGCAAGTAAACCAATGGGAACTGATGAGATTACTACATTAAGTTAGTGTTGAATGAAAAGAGACTAGAGCCTTTAGTGTGTGGGCAGGGCACAGATGAAAATAGTGCAAAGGAGACCTAGGAAGAGTGGTCAGACAGGAGGAGAAAATCAGGAGAAGATAATGTCATGAACACCTAGAGGAGTGAAAGAAACTATGAAGATGTGATGATCAGCAGGATCTAAATCTTCTGAAAAGAATTGTAGAGTAATTGATTTGCCCAGTTCCCAACATTAGAGGTAAAAGGAAGAATGTAAACCATGGAAACTAAAAAAATTTGGAATGGGAATGATTATAATAATAACAAATAATAATTGATAATAAAATAGCATTTTACCTAACTCTTTAAGATTTGCAGAGAGCTTCATGTATGTTGTCTTGTTTGGGAACTGCATCCTGGGATACCTAGAATCTGAAGTGAACTGTCTAAGGATGGAAAATAGGGAGTGGGGGATGGGGTGAGAGAGAGAGAGAGAGAGAGAGAGAGAGAGAGAGAGAATGTGTGCTTGTGTGTGTGTGTGTGCGTGTGTGTGTGTGTGTGTGTGTTTGAGCATGCATGCATGCCAAGAAAATTCCAAATAGGGTCATGAAGCCTTGGACAGGACTGAATAACTACTCTAACAACAATAGGTAGATTTGAGAGTTGTCTGTAAACTCCTGGAGGGCAGGGTCTATCTTTTGTCTAGGTATCCCCAGTGCTTAGCATAGGGTCTGGTATATAGTAGGCACTTCATACATGCTCATTGACTGATAAACTTGTTTGTATTTTTCCTTGATTTTGTATTTTCATCCCTTGTAATTCTTTAAAAATGAAGATCTTTCTGTACAGTTAGATTGCAGACTTGTGGATTTTGTTCTTAGAATATACACTTAGTGCATCTAATGAGAGATGGGGAGGCCTGACTGAAAGTCAACATGAAGAATCATTTCAATTGAACTCTGACTCATAAGAAAACAACTCAAAATTTGTTGTTCATTTAAAAAGAAAGGTTGTTTTTCTTTTTTTCCCCCCAAATATAAGCAAATCTACTTCTAATGCCATACTGCTGTAAAAGGACAATGAAATTTCCTTCGACCACCTACCTGCCTGAATTTTCTTAGCAGTAATTTTGCTTCCTAAGGAAGCTTTATACATTTAAATATGTATTTGGTGACCAGTAGCTTGATAACTGACATTTGTTACTGTGCCTTACATTATAAGATAGATATATATATATATATATATATATATATATATATATATATATATATATGTATGTATTTTTTTTTTAAAGACAGTCTTACAGAGTGGATGATGGCAGCAGTTTTGCACATCACATTCTTCTTTACACTTAGGACTCTTGGAGGGTCTCATTGCTGGAATTTTAACTTTTGTACAGTGGCAACTTCTAATTATCTATAGAAGAGCACTGCTCTTTTTACTCCTGCAATCAACAGTGGGTTCTAATGCATTGGGGAGAACCATAAAATGACTATAAGAGGGCAATTCATTAGAATCTTTTTGTAACCCTTGGGATACTTGCATTTGTATTGTCTGAAGTGGTCTAGAAAGGAACTGCTTTAGAGTATCAGTTGTTGAGGGGAGGGAGCATTGTTCGTATTCTGGAATTGCTGTTCTGGAGAATTAGTCTTTGCTAGTGACTCAAAGATACTGCTAATGTCAGTGGTGCGTAAAACCTCTATGGGTTCAGTGGGCTCCATCTCGGTCGCTATCTCAGACTCCACAATAGGTCTTAGACACCAAAACAAGTGTAAATTATAGTCTATCTCTTTTGAACACTGTCTGCCACTTTCCTGGTAGACCCACAAGTAGCCTTTTTTGAATGATGATTGTATGTTCTTATTCTTTGTCATAGCAGTGGCAATCTGTGCTGGAGGGAGCTAGCTGTTTATGACCATTTGAGGTTAAGATGGAGGACCCAGGGGCAACTAGGTGGCGCAGTGAATAGAGCACTGGCCCTGAATTCAGGAGGACCTGAGTTCAAATGCAGCCTCAGACACTTAATAAATAATTATCTAGCTATGTGGCCTTGGGAAAGCCACTTAACCCTACTGCCTTGCAAAAAATAAAAAATAAAAAAGATGAAGGACCAAGGAGAGAAACTTGATTCATGGGTAATGATTGAAAATGTCTTTGAGGATATTGTTGGGAATGGGATCTTTATTTTTATTTTAGAAACTGCCCTTGACTCACTATTTTTGTGTAGTTTTAATCTTTTCCCCTTCAAAAAGACAGCTTTTCAAATATGGGTAGTTTTCTGTTACTGTTTATTTCTGGCAGTAAAGTAGAACTTTGAAACTAGATTTCTGTTTATTCACTTACATTTAAAAATTCAGATTCTAGGAGAAAAACATTAGCTTTACTCTTTTACTATGCTTAATAGAGGTTCCAAGTTTTCAGTAATTCAATTTATGTAAACACTACAATCTAATCCCAGGATTATCCTTAAATTTTACAGATACATGATGAAAACACACTACTAAATACTGTATATTTGTAAGTAGGGAATATGATTTAAGTCTTTTTCACTGGAAAATATGAAAAGATTTACTATGGTCCCTTTACTTTGCTGCTGTGGGAAATCTGTTTTCAGTTCTAAAATATATTTAATGTTACTCTGAGAATATTAGGAAGCCTTATTTTCCATGGATGGTTTTTTAAAAATAGAAATAATGTAGAAATGAGTTTTTATATTTGACACAGTTCTGTCTATTTTGTACACTATTAGAAACAATTGTAACTAGAATTATTTTTGTTCAAATAGCCTTTTGGAATAATAACATAAAGTCCCAATTTGATATCAGAGATTGCCTTGCTGTATACTGGGGACTTCTCTCTGGAGAATGGACTTGATAATTTCTTGGTCTGGAAGTGCATTATATGATTTGAATGTGGAATTTTTTCACATTGCTCCCATTTGTTTTTATAGATATTTTCTATTTCTAGACTAAGATTTCCACCTGATTTCTACCACATTTCCTTCTGATATAAACACTGTAGGTGATTTTAGACTCTGCAGTTTCTTGATTCAAGCACGATTATTTTCATAATGTTGATAAGAACTGACCAAATGGCTTATCACATTCCCTATGGGAATTCTTCCAAATTTTCCACTTTTTTTTCTAAAATCTCTAGTTTTAACCTCACTCTCATCTCTTTCAGTAGATGACTTTATCTCTTACTTTACTAAGAAAATTGAGGCCATCTATGTGAACTTCTTCATTTTTCCCTTTTCCAGTCCTTTGAAATTCTCAGGATCCTCAGCCTCTAAAGTAGAAGGGGTCTTTTCTTATCTTCCATCCCATCCTCTTCTGTTCCTTGTCTCACCACCATCACTATCACCACTCCCATCACCACTTTTCTCTAACTGCAATCATCCTCCTTCCAATGTTTCATCAGCCTCCTCTATTGCCTCCTTTCCTCTGCCTATGAATTTATTCAGGTTTTCTCTATTCTAAAAAGAACATAAGAAAACAAAATATAACAAAAAAAACTTTCTCTTGAACCTTTTATGATCTCATCTTCTTTCTTTTCTTCCCTGTTTCTACTAAACTTGCTACCTCTATATCCTCACCTTTGTAATTTGTCTTCCATTCCTTATAGCAGTATGAAGTTTCCCTCTCCATGGTCATCACTGATTTTCCCACTTCCAAACTATCTTCTTCTCAGTGATCCTCTGCCTTGATATTGCTACAGCATTTGATGCTGTTGCTCTTACTTGATATTATCTCCTTCCTGGATTTCTGTGATATTCCTGGCTCTTCTCCTGCCATCTGGCTAGTTCTTCTTTTCTGTTCTTCTTTGACTTCTTGCTAAGTGAGCACTTACCAAGGCGCTGCCTTGGGCCACATTCTCTTTTCTTTTTATACCCTCTCCTTGGAATCTCATGTCTTAGTCTTTGAGCCTGTATTTGTTTCAGCTGAGATTTGTCAGTGTCAACTCTTAAGAAGTTGGGGTTACAAAAAAAAAAGTTGGGATTAAAGAATAAATAGGTGGCTAGAGTCTATCCAAAAAGAACAAAGTCTCTCTATGCACAAATATTGGTTGCAGAGCTTTTTGAAACAGCAATGAGTTGGAAACAAAGTAGATGCCCATCAAATGGGAGAATGATTAAACAAATGATGATGCATTCATGTAAAGGAATGTTACTGTGCTACATAAGAAATGATGAATGTGATGTATACAGAAAAGCCCCAGAAAATCTCTATGAACTGATGAAGAGCAAAGTAAGCAGAACTAAGAAAACAGTATACACTGTGACTGCAACAGTGTAAATGAAAAGAACACTCTTCCCCTACCCAAATCAAAAGTGAATGCTGTAACATTATAAAGACCAAGCTTGACTGGAAAGAAGATATGAGAAGATACTTCACATCCCAATGCCTTGCAGAGATGGGAAGTTCATTAAAACATTGCACGTATTTTTAGACTTTTTTCAATGTATTGCTAACTTATGTTGATGTCCATCCTTTCTCTTTTTCTGCTTTTGCCTTTTAAAAATAGTTGCTATATGGAATGGCTCTCATGGAGTTTGAGGGGAGAGGACTAGACATTGCTGAAAACTATGATGATATTAAAAATAAAAGGCATCTATAAAGGCTTGTTTAAAATAATGCATCTGAGTAGCCTTAATGACTATCCACATGGTATTGCAGTCATAGGAAAAGGAAGTGAAAACTCAAGGCCCACTTCTCAATGACCTCACAAAGATATTAAACCATTTTCTCTGTTCACAAAGGCCTTATCCCATTTTTGCTTTTTCTCTACCATCTATCTCTCTGTCACTACCTCAACATCTGGATCCCTGAAGACCCTTGCCTCAATCCCTCCTTGCCAGTAATAAGTTCTAAGATCACTGTGAAGGCAGTTCGATGGTACAGTAAAGAGAGCTCAGGGCTTTGAGACAGGAAGACCTGAATTCAAGTTTGACCTCAAGCATTCAGACCCAGAAAGTCATTTAACCCTGTTTACCTCAATTTCCTCATCCCTGAAATAATCAGTCAGGCACTACTGAAACAACTGAACAACAACAGAAAAAGTCAGTGTGGCATATTTGCTAGTCAGCACTTGTACATTTCAACTTTTCTTTATCTCTTAGGATTATTATTTCAAGTAAACATTTATTAAGCATCTACAGATACTGAGGATAAGACCAAGGAAAACAGTTCCTGTCCTCAAGGAAATAACACTTTTGGAGGAACCAGAGATTATAAAAAAGCTAAGTGAATATATGAAATTTTGTGTGTCACAGGGAGCAGTTGTTAACCAATCTCTAAGCTTCTGGCAGGAGATGACACAAGAGAAAGAGCCTTCACAGAAGGTAGGGAGGTATTGGAAGACGTGATGATAAGGAAAGAATGCATCCCCGGCATGTGTTACAATTTGTACAATGGCAGCAGGAGATGGCTGGAGAGTTTGAAAAATGTCAGGTGGGACTGTTTGTCTGCTTTAAGCTTGGAAAGGTATTTATTTCTTAAGATGTAGCTACATTCTCTACCCAGCAAGAGTTTGAAAAGAAATTTTAAGAAACAGTATACATCTTTCCTCATGCCACCAAATAAATAGCAGACTTTGCATCCTTGGAACTGAGCTAGTTCTTGTGCTTGCCTCATGAACCAAACATTTCTTGATCCCCCTAGCTACCAGTATATTTCTCTCAAAATTACCTTGTGTTTATTCTGTTGATATGATTATAGATATATGTCTCCCTGATGGAATGTAAAATGTCTTTGGGCCAGAGACTCTTTAATTTCTGTTTTTGTTTGTATGGTATCTGTCATATAAGTACTTAATAAAAGCTTATCGATGGACTGATTCATCAGTTTTCTCAAAGGCCATGGGAAGATGAATATGTTACTTCATTATTACCTATTTAAAAATGACTCCTAAATCAAAATGGCTCAGTGAGAAAAGTTAGGCTTGGAGGAAGGACTGAATTCAGGCCTAGTTTTGTTGTTCTCTATGTAATTTTGGTCAAGACATTTCACCTCTGCCTCAGTTTCCTCACCTGTAAAAGGAAGAGATATGATAGGATGGTTGCTCCAGCCCTTTCTGACTTTAAATCCCTGATCCTATATCCTCTGCTCTTGTTTTCTGTTCCTTCTGTTAGCACAGGGTTGTCCAACCTTACTTTTAAAAGTTTTATTGAAACAATAGACAATATATTTTGGTTTGCCATTTTAGCAAGAGCTCTGTAGTAGCTCCACTTTGTTTACTAAAACCTTTAGTAAACCCATAGATAGACCACATAAAATCGCCCCATGGGCCACATTTTGGAGAGTCCTGTGTTAGGATGTGTCACTGAAAGCTTAAACCTAGCATAAGGAAAACTGAAATTTTAGTTTGTTAAAATCTTTTTTTCCCTACTTTCATTGGGTGGCATCACCAGTAATTCACTGATGATGACATTAGATGTGGGCCAAGATGACTACCAGGTTTCAAGATGTCATCCTGTGGGTTTGTATGTTATCACCTAAAACACATGGCCTCTTCTCTCCTTCCTATCCTTCGTCAGTGGCCTCAGTCAATTGCTTTCTCTTCTTTGGCACCTTCCCTGATTGTTCCAGCAGTCTGGCTTCTCTCTTGACTTCTTTCCAATTTCTGATGAAGATCTGCTTTGTTTTTCCTGGGTGCTTATTCATATTATAATGTGGGTAGAATAGCTACTTGTGCATATGTCCTGTTTCAACTTCCCTGCCTCTATTCACAAACATGAATCATCTACCCTTCTGGAAGGCAAGGACTATGTTGTTCTTCACTTTTGTGAACCAAGTACACATATAACACATGCACATAGTAGGCACTTAAACTATTTGAATTTATATTAATTAAAGTAATCTCAATGATTAGTCTTTATTTCATATATGTTTATTCTGTATCATTCCACTATATATTTCAAATGTATTTCATTTGATATTTTAATTCACTCTATATATTTCACATACTACTTGGTTTATTGTATGTATTTCCTGTTGATCACTTGGCAATTTAGTAGATGGTTCTAATAGCTTCTTAACAAGTCGGTTTACAACAAAATGCACTCAGAAAATGAGTCCAAATGGAGATCTGGCACTGTGAGGGATATGCACGGCCTCTGACTATAATGTTTGTGCCATGAGCTTTTCTGAAAAGACTAAAACTTGAACTGTTCTTTGTGGAATCCCTGCAGGTGTATATTTGTTCTGGAAGAGCCAACATTGACAATAGTTCCGCTGTTCAGAGCAGCAACAGCCAGTACCCGGAGCCTATATTGTCTCTATCTACTCCATTTGATCCTTCAAAGATAATAAGGAGATCTCGAGAATTTTAGTCTTTTCAAGGGAAAAGTTATATGGCAAAAAAGTTTGGAGATGAATTATTTAAGGAGGTAAAGGAAATTGTGAAGGAAGTTTGGAGGGCTTTGATGTTGTGATGAAGGACAGAGCTTGAATTTGGGGAGGAGAAGTTGCGGAGAACTTGAGAAATTAAAATCAAAGGAGAAACAACTCCAGCTGAAGGGGAGAGTAAGGATTCATAATCCAAGGCAGAAAAGGAAATATGGGAAAATATACTGATGAGGATGGTTTTTGGTAACTAGGAAGAATGAATGAGTAAAACAGAATGGTGAAACAAAATTAAAGACTAGCATGAAAAGGGAAAAGAAGTTAAGAGTGTGATGAATTAAGAGGTATTGAAAGTGAATAAAGGTGTATAGGTGGATGAGTTGTAAATCTCCATAAATAATTTTAAATTCAAGACTGAGAATCTCAATCTATGTGTAGAGGAACATTGTATAAATTACAGTCAATCCTCAACTTTTGTAGGGATAATATTTCTACAAACTGGTGCAGAAAGTCAAAACACAGATGTTGATATATCTGATCTTTGGGAAATAGAGGGTTGGGTTCCCATGACCACCAAAAACTAATCTTTCTCTAGGGATTGCTGAAAATACACTTTTCTTCATACTACAGTTCTTTATTACAGAACATTAATTCTGATAAGATGCATTTTTCCTAGCACAGTGACCATGAAGTAATCAACCATATTCAGGGGAAAGGAGAGGCATGGTTGGTAGGGGTAGGTGCAGGGGGTGGACAGGGATAGTTCAGGGTGTCAGAAGAACCTGTAAGTCAAAAAAGGGGAATATGCTTTCTCTTATCTTCCTTTTGACTATTCTTCATGAAAAACACTTACCTAATCTGAGTTTGGAACATCTATCAGAAATAGCTTGTTCTTCATACTGCTTTGTAGTGGCATCAACCCAGATATTTGGGAACCCAACAGGCATGGGCAGCAGGGAAGACAACTCTAGCTTAGCCAGTGGAGGGGGGAATGACCACCATCTTATTTACCCGCAAACAGCTCATTTTCTAATTTTTTCAATTCTTATCATATTTAATACTCTGGAGCAGATTTACACTTTTATGAATTCTTTCCTTCTTTTTCCAGATATAAACTTGTGACCATCAAGTTTTTCATTTTTTTCCTACTGCATATAGAACCAGGTTACATGATTGCCAACTCAAGTGAAAGTGAGATAGCTAATAAAATCACTCAAATGCTTGAAGCCTTAAAAAGCTAGTATGTTGTGGATGAACAGGTTAGCAGGTTATACATAAATTGACTTAATGGTGGAAAAAATAAAGTCCTTACACTGAAGTTAAAAAAAAATCAACTTCTCAATGTGAGGGAGGCATGGTTGAGTAAATTATTATAAAGAGATTCTTAATTTTTGTCCTTCATTTTCCAAAGAAGACCATGATATCAGGGAGGTGATGCTGTGACAAGCACATGAATTGGATTCAGGTGGGTGGGGTTTGCTGTGCTAAGTCACTCACTTTCTCCTCTAGAGTCATCTGGGTCCAATGGCCAGATATGAATCAGGATGATTGGGGCCCCAGATTGTAAGGCAATCAGGGTTTAGTGATTTGCCCAAGATCACACAGCTAGTGAGTCTCAATTGTCTGAAACTGGATTTGAACTCTTTACTGTACTCTTGCTGGGGTTAGAAGGCACTGTTGTCACTGTATTTCATGATGGGGTTATTGAGCCTCAGTCCCATTCTCTGCCTCAGCCCCTCACTTCTCAGTTGGCATGATGCCCTCTGGGTGTTGGCTCCATCTCCAATTTTGTCCCCTTGGATGTGGAGCTTGTTTCAAACTTCATTCAAGATTCCCAGCAGGTGGATGCCATCATTGGGCTGGCCTTATTTCCATTAGTCTTCTGTCTGGGGTTACTTAAAAACTTGACTAGATTATCTATGGGAGAATTGAGCTTTTTCTGTTGCCCTCATGGGGGGGGGTGGTTAAATTAGATTAGTTGTTTTTGCACATAATAATGATTAAACCAGATTTTTAATTGAGAGTAGAATTAATTGTACACAGGCTAAAAATAGGAAAAAGATGACTTTTGTAGAGTTTTAAAGTGTGAGTTTATGGTTAATGCAAGAGATAATTAACAAAATTCCTCCCAAACCTTCCCTTCTCCCCAATTTTTTGTTGCAGAAAAGTGGACCACTGTTGTCCTCCTTATCCAGCCCCATAGCCTTGGGGTCTTCCTTGACTTGCCCTCCCCATGAATATGCTCTCCATCCCCCTCTCTCTCTAGGTACCTAGCTGCCAACTTCTTTCAGGTCCTCTTTACCTCTTGTCCAGACTTTTGCCATAGCCTTCTCTAATGGCTAGCTCAGATTTCCCACCCACCCCCACCCTTCATGACTCAGTGGCTGAATGGAGTTTTCTTAAAACTTGTCAGGTCTGACAAGGTCACTGTTCCTCAGGGAACTTGAGGGACTCTGGTTTATCTCAAGAATCAAAGATAAAACTCTCTGCTGTACATGCGAATCCTTCCCAACATAACCCCCTTCTTTCCTTAACTGCCTTCTCTCCATAGACTTTTTTGGTCCAGCACCACTGGACAGCTCCCCATGCCTCTATGGTGACAGTCACTAATGTTTGGGGTGCTCTCCCTTCTTCACCACTGCCTCCTCTTGGAAGCAGCCCTTCTCTCCACACACACATTGTTCAGCCTTCCTGTTGGTTTTTCCTTCCATTTATGCCATATATATCTTTGTATATGTATATAGATATTTTCATGTTGTCTTCGAGTGTGAACTCTCTAAGGGCTGGAATGCTTCCCTGTCCCTCCATTTTTAATCCTTCTCTAAAGCTAGTATAATGCCTGTCATGGTAAGCACTATTTAATTTATACTTGTTGACTGACTATCAATGAATAATTCTCTAATTAATATTTTACAGGAATCAGTTTGATGTCATACACTCAGCATTACAGTCTGACTTTAAAGGGTCATGCATGAAAAGAATTAATAAAAAAAATGGAGTTGGATGGGGGGGGAACTTCAGAGATATTCTTGGAGTAGGGATATAACTATCTGCCTATCTTTCCTGCCCAATATAAATGATTAGCCTCATTGTTTCAGCACAGTTGGCATGTCAGCTTTTATATATGGAGTAAATTACAGTAATTCCTCCTAAGGCTGACATTATGATTATTGTAATTGATTGTCAAATTTTGTATCATTCTAAACCTGACCCTTGATTTCATAGGTAGAGAAGCTCCTTCCACTTGTGCAGATTGGCAGCTGAGACATTCTGACATTAAGTATTTTGCCCACAGTCATATGGGTGGTATATGTCAGAAGCAGGACTTCAGGCCATATTTTCTTGACTTGGAAGTTGGTCATCTGTCCACTATCTGGTGCTACATATTATAATAATAACTGGCTCTTACCTGATCACTATTCTATGCTATGAATTTTAATAATAGCTGGCATTTTTTTTCCAGCACTTGAAAGTCTCCTGTTGAAAGCATTTTCATGTGACAGATTTTAATTGAAGTAGGCTCTTCTTGAGAAAAACAGCAAGTTAAGAAAAATTTGGAATTGATTTTCTAAATAAGGTTGAGAAAATGGAATTAAGGAAAACAATGGCCATTTTCTCAAATTCTCTTAAGAATTAGGTGTTATAGCTTGATATTTACTAGCCCAAGTATATGGAAGATATAGGAAGGAATATAGCTGTTTGTCCAATTGAGCCAATGGATGTCAGAAATTAATCAGGTGTTTGGAAGGAGAGACACAGTTCTGGCCACTCAGAAGTCCCCCTGACTGTGGTGATAGATTTGAGGTTAAGTGGCTGTGCTGCTGTTCAAGCTCTTGGCTATATTAATTTCTAAATATAAATTGCTGCCATAACTACTTTGGCTGTGGGCATTACTGAATGTGGCTTAGACATGTGATTGGCGCATGGATAAAGCATTCCTAATGGAGGCTTCTCGGTGTGCCTGCAAGTCAAGCATACCCAAAACACTAACAGAATGGCTTTACATCCAGTGGATCATTTCAGTTGATTTTTCAGCAGGTTGTAATACTTTGTGGTTCTCTTCTTCCTTGGATAATGAGTTATGCAGTGTGATTATCATGTCCTTCAAAAATAACCCTCAGTTATAATTATAACCTCCCAGATTTTCAGCACTAACCCTTCTTACATGAAGACATTTTCTGCATAATTGTATATGTGTAATGACTAAAGCACTCCCTAAAAACTAGTCAATTTGATATCCAGTAAATAGAATTGCTGCAAAAACTGTTGCATAAGCCAAGTGATTATTCAATGCTGTTCTTATGACTTTTTTGCTAAGGTAGCAAACAAAAGAAGAGTATTTAGGTACTTGGTGGTAGAAAATATATTTGAAATATAAGCTTTTGACTAGATCTTTGCAGGAATATTGAGGATTGTTCTAAAATAAAATCTATCTAAATCTTTCTCAGCCTTGATTCTGATTTGTCTTTAAGCTTTGTTGGGCCAAATTGATAATGGTCCCAGCTTTCAGTTTTGACACTAACATGTTAGATCAATCTTTCGTTAGAAGTTCCTGGTTTTTCTGTTTTTGGCCTGCAAGGAAGGAGCCTCCATCTGCCAATTTTCTTCATTTTATCATAATTTCATGACTTTTTAGAGAACTCCTAAGTAAAAAAAAAAACCAAAAAAACAACTGCCTAGTACCCAATATGTTAGTAGTTGTTTGCTACATTTTTATATCTTTGGCAAAAGACCAACTTAGCTTAGTTGTTTTCCTCTGTAGAAAAGCTGATTAAAAAGACTGCCAAACATAATCTTCAAGCATATTTTTAAAAACAGCTCCTTCATTTTCTTAAGCAGGATAGGATAAAAAAAAGTTGACTGCTTTTGTAGTGGGAAATAGATGGATCATCTTCCAGTTCTAAGATTCTGTGATGCCAAATTCATCCAATTTAGATCTCCTTCCTCTATAATGGCAAGAAAAAATCATATGGTGATAGCCCTATTATGGATCTCTAGTCCATTTTCAGGTAAGGAATGTGCTCTCTGATCCTGGATTCACTCCTGTGCCCCAACTGAGGGTACAAAGACAAACTGAAGCAAACCCTATTCTTAAGGAGCTTACATTCTCATTTTTTAAAAATTGTTTCATTCAGAAGAAATCTGCTTTTGTCAGTCTCCTACCTTTAACTGAAAAAGAAAAACAAAACCCCTATTTCAAACATGCATAGAGAAAGCACAACATATTTCCACACTGACCATGTCCAAAACAGTCCTGTCTTGTTTCATGCCCTTACCTCTTTGTCAGGAGATAGGTAGGATGGTTGGTCAGAGTTATTAAATCTTTCAAAGTTGCTTGTCTTTACATTATTTTATCATTATATAAATTGTTCTCCTGTTTCTGTTACCTTCACTCTGCATCCGTTTATTGGAGTCATCCCAGGTTTCTCTGAAATCATCCCCTTCATCTTTTCAGAGAGTAAAATTGCATTATGCCATAACATTTATATACCATTGCTTGTCCAAACATTCCCTAATTTCCCTTTCACTTTACAATTCTTTGCCAAAAAAACCCCAAACTATAAATATTTTTGTATATTTAGAGTTTATTTTGCTTAGCATTAATCCCTTCCTTACTATGCCAATCCCTTCCTCTACTTCCTACTCTTCCTCTTCTTTTTCCCCTCCTGTTTTCCTCCTTAGTGAAATGTATGTCTTTATCCAACCATGGGTGCATATGTATTATTTCTTCCTTTGACCAGTTCAGATGAGAGGGAGGTTCAAGTTTTTCCTATTTATCTCTCTCCCTTCTTGTTCTACTCTGTTACTGTATTGACATAAACTTGTGCATACTGGTTATGAGACAGTTTTCCCTCAACTTCTCAGTTTCTTCCCCTGTTGTATTTTTCTTTCCCTCTTTTTCCTTTCTTCTTTTAAGATCTTAAGGACATAAAAAAATGATTTCTAAGTCCTCTGTTTAATTCAACTTCCTTTGTGATTCTTGATGATGATGATAGGAGTCTGAGGAGATTTAGGTCAATCTAAGTAGTTTATACTTATTTCATTTCTTATGATCATCTCAGTTTACCGTTTTATCCTTCTCTTCATGCTATGTTTGTCCTTCAAAGTTTCTCTACAGTTCTTTTCATCAGCAATGCTTGGAAGTCTTCTATTTTATTAAAGGTTCATTTTCCCTGTAGAATTCCTATAGAATGATACTTTTGCTAGGGAAGTTATTCTTCATCGTACTTTTAAATCCTTTGCTTTGTAGAATATCAAATTCTGGACTCTATGCTCTTTTTGTAGTGGTGGCTCCTATTTCATGTGGCTCTTCAGAACTTGAACTGTCTCTCTAATGGCGTGCAATGTTTTTTCTTTGACCCTAGAATTTGGTTCTTATGTGCCTAGGAGTTTCACTTTTGGGGTTCTTTCAGGAGATTCCATTGTGGTTTTACTTTGCTCCCATCTTCTAAGAAGAAGGAACGATGCTAGATTGTCTAAGAAATTCAGAAGTTCTTGGAATCCCCTAATCATCTCCCCAAAAGAAACAAATTCATTTTTACAAACCAACATTCTACTGAATTGAAGTAGCATTATTTTTTAGGGTATTTCTCAAGAATCTCAATCAGGTGGGTAAACTGACCTTCATTTGGTTTTCAGGAAACAATCTATTTTAGCAATAAAGCCTGTCTATACTAAGATTTATTTGTTGATTATCTCTGATACTTTTTTGGGGTTTTTTTGGGAAGGCAATGGGATTAAAGTGACTTGCCCAAGATCACACAGCTAGGCAATTCTGATACTTTTAAAAAAAATTTTTATTATGTACTATAAAAGGTAGGATGGACATTAGAATGTGAGATTTCCTAGGAGTCTTAATTTTTCTTCAATAGACCAAGTTAGCTAAATAGAAAGAGCTGCCATAGCATGTGCTTGGGTGAATTTATACCTTCTTTAGAAAAAAAAAATGAAGAGTAGTAGAAAGAATGTTCAGCGAACTCTTAAGTTCACTTCAGTAAACATTTATTTTATATCAATAGATGTCGTGGCAGGCCTGGGTGATGCTATGACAAAGATGAGATAGTTATTGCCCTCAGTGAGCTTCTGTTTTACTAATAGACTACAACAGGTACAACAAAAAGTATACTCAAAGAATACCGGCATCTGGATGAATCAGTCAGGGACAGGCTCCCAGAGCTTTGCCAATTAGTCTGGCTCTGAAGGAAGGTGAGGCTTGTGAACTGCGTAAGTGAAAAGGCATTCTGTATCTTGTGCCAATGAATGGAGGTGAGAGATAATGTTTGAAATTCAGATAATAAAGTTTCTAAAAAGGAAACAGTAAAAAGTAAATCTGGAAAGGTGTAGAGGCCATATTGTGTATGGTCTTAAATGTCACAATGAAAGCCACAGGAGCAGAAGGGCATGGATCCAGGTAAGTAAAAACTATATGCTAGGTAAACAAGAAATGTCTATTTGGCTGCTCTTTGGAGGGCAGGCTGTAGAGGGTAGAGTCCAGGTTATGGGTGATGGGAGCTTCCATCACGACAGAGGTGCTACACTATTGTAAAGAGGGTGATGGACGGGAGAGATGTTGAGATTTAAATTGTCACCCTTGGCAGCTGAAATGTGAGGTATTGGGAAAAGGGAAGACTTGGGTAAGTCCAGAGTCACATTTGGAATGACAGAGACTGGGATTAGTCAGGGGAATTTCCAAGTTCTATACTCAGGCCTTGGTAGACTGATTGAAGTTGATGGTTCCCTTGACAAAAAGAAGGAAGTCTAGAGGAAAGGTCCTTTTGGGTAGAAATACAATTTTCCTGTAGGGCATGGACTATGGAGACTTGTAGTCAATTTGACTGATTGGTATAAAGTAAAATCTTTTTAGCCTTAGAAGCCCTTTCCACCCTTCACAGCCTAGGCTCATTACTCTCCTCCTTACACTTAGGGATCAAGCAGACTATATTCCTAGTTCTACCTCTGGGCCTCCTTTGTTGCAGCCATCCTCTGGGTCTGGACTGTACTCCCTCCTCATCTTAACCTGGTAGAAGCCTTTTCTTCCTTCTAGATCCAGCTCAGGCACCACCTTCTACCCAAGGAATCCTCAGCCTGAACTATAAGAAACTTGATAAAGGAAATAAGGAGAATATTTGGTAGAATCCTAATGAAATATTTCAAAAGTTGTAGTGTTAGTGAAAAAATGTTAGGTGCTGAACAAAGCTTTCTTTACGGGTGGCTAGGTGACGCAGTGGATAGAGCACTGGCCCTGGAGTCAGGAGTACCCGGGTTCAAATCTGGTCTCAGACACTTAATAATTACCTAGCTGTGTGGCCTTGGGCAGGCCACTTAACCCTATTGCCTTGCAAAAACTAAAACAAAACAAAAAGTTTCTTTATGAAAAATTCACTTTACTTGTTATGTGCAGATCCATGATAGATGTTAGAATTTGTTTGCTTTCACAGTAAATAGTGGGTAGGGAAAATTTCTTGAAAGCCAACATATATGGTGATGGTAGAATGTTGCTCTTTATTTACTTAGCCTTTTTTGATCTAATTACTCCTGCTCTCTTCCTAACATTCTTGTACTTTTTCTCATTCCTTTTGAGTTAATTATGCTTGTATGGAAGAATGGTTGGAAAATTGACCTCAGATCCATGGAGACCCGGGTTCAGTTCTATACCTAACCAGGGGATGTCTGCTTTCCTTTTCCCTCTCTTTTCTTCCCCTTCCTTCTACTCTCCTCTCTTTTTTCTTTATTCCTCAAGCCTTGTTTTCCTTGCTAGGTGGGAAGAGAAAGGCTTTAAGCCATCTTATTCCCAGGGAACTTTTCCAAGAGCTTTGTAGTTAAATCCTGTATAATTTCCTATTCTTTAACCTTGTTTTTTGTTGAGTATTTATTCTAAACTTCTGATTGGTGTTTTTTCTCAGTGTCTTCATTTACTAATTGATGATGCCATTAAATAGCTTATAGACCTGTCATTGAGGTCAGCTTTTTTTCCCTGAAATTTCATATTAGCTATTATTACCAAGAAACTTGCTTCAATACGAGACTTTAACATTGCTCTGACTTTGGATTATTTCTGCTATTTCACTTGTTTTGCTGGATGGGCAGCTCAGTGATGTGTTATATAAAATGCCAGCTAATTATGAGTCATATAATAGTGGGTTTCTGGTATAAATTGTCATATCCTTCTCTTTTCATTTTTAATATTTCTGGTATACATGATAGCTGACTTGGTGGAGAGATATGGTCACTGAAAATGTGGTTGTGTTTCTCCATACCAGGAAAGATTGGCTTGAGAATTCCTTTTCGGATTGTCAATTTTTCCACAGTGATTCAGTGTCATAGGGTCAAATACTTAAGGGGAAAATGTTCTTAATAGGATTTTGTTTGTATTCTTTCAATTTAGGGAGTGCAGTTTTTTTTTAATTATATTTTGTGGAAAACAAATTAGAGATGGTCTTGGGCTTGTTGGGGGGATTTTTTGGAAAGTTGATTTGATGGAAATATTCCTTGGTCTAGACTGTGGAGGCCTGTGGTCAAGGTCTGATTCTAACACTTATTAGCTGGATGACTCTGGCTTAGAGTCATTTAATTTTTGTGAGGTTCATTTTCTATAGTTCAACACATTTTTATGAAATGCTTATTTAGTGCAAGTGAAAATATCCAGATTCCCAAACTCAGAGAATTTACATTTTGCTGAGATTTACAGGATTATTTATCAAATTATTTATTTATTCATTTATTTATTCAATTATTAATTGAATGATGCCTTGCCTCCCCCCTTCCTTTGTATAGATATTCTGGTAGATTAAAGTAAATCCAGGGCCTTTTTTCAGGGGATTATGTATTTTTTTACAGTGGGGGTTTTGGAATGGAGCAGAGTGAGGAGGGGTAAGTGATAAAGACTCTTGCTTCCTCCTCTTTCCCTTAAAGTAGCCTCCCTTCCTTCTCCTTCCAAATATTTCTAGATATTGTTGGAGAGCTAAATCCTTGGGGTCTGCCGAAAATCTGAGGCCTACTAGAGGGTCTCTTCCCTTTCTTAGATCTCATATTGTTTTGTTTGGTTCTCTTTTATACACAGATAGCTTAAAAATCATTGATTTGTTTGTAAAGTGACTCAGAACTAATCAAGTCCAGTTTTTCTAGCTGAGGAAACCAATGCTCTCAAAGATCACAAAGATCAAATCTTGAAATGTTTTTAGTTTGATCAACTTGAGTTCCTGTCTCCTTATTGGTGCATTTCCTTTACCTTCTTTATTATATTCTAAGCTTGTTGAAGGTAGGGATTGTTTCCTATTTTATCTGGATATGTCCAGCCCTAGAACAGTGAGGAGTGACTGTTCTCATGGGATTAAAGATTTAGTGTGAGAAGGAATTGTAAAGCTCATTGTGTCCCAACTCCTCATTTTCTGGATGAGGTTGAAGTATTTGCGTGGCCATTAAAGAGCCCCAGGACTAATCTGTCTGAGGGAGGATCTGAATTGAGGCTTAACAACATTCTATTCACTGCACCAACTAGCCCATCCTAGATAGGAATCTGTACACACTCTGCAAAATGTGTGAAATAAAGTAATGTGCAATCAGCCTGGAATGGGGAAATTGGTTGTATTTTTCCTAGAAGCAACAAGAAGCCACTGGAACGAACTTCTTGAGCAAAGAAGTGACCTATGCTTTTGGAATATCAATTTGATAGCTCTGGGGAGGATGGATTAAAGAGGAGCCTGGAATCAGGGAGACTAATTAGAAAGTTTACTAGCTAGGGCGGTGGTCATCTGAGTGGAGAGAAAGGATATATTTGTCAGAGATGTATGCTCCTGAGGTTGGGCAGATGAATTTGGCGACTGCTTGGAAAAGGGGACCCAGAGCAATAGGAGAGTCACAAATAACTGGGTGATTGTCAGTTTGGATGGCAAGGGAGAAGAAAGCTTGGTGGAGGGGAGAGTATGGGGAGGTCTGGTTTGGGCAGGTAGAATTTGCAAATCCTAGAAAACATCTAATGACCATTAAGTATTGTGTTTGTTGAAGGAAACCCCCTAATATTGCAAACCTCCTTAGTGCATGAATTCAGATGGTTGAAGCAGGAAAACGCAGCATCCCCCCAAATTCAAAAGTCTGTAGGACCTGTAACTCTTGATTCTGTCCATTACCGTGTGGTTATAGCATGTCCCATGATGCTCTCTGGAGTTCCTGAGGCATGACCAGTGCTATTAGCTGCTGTGCTAAATGGTCCCGGAGTCGGACCAACAACTAACAAGGTCTTCTCTTTTTTTCTCCTAAAAAGTGGTTGTTTATGGCTGAATAACACCTGGTCTGCTTAGAGCAGCTCTTCACTTTCCTCTTCTGTATTTTTCTTTGTTTTGGTTTTTGCAAGGCAAGGGGGTTAAGTGACTTGTCCAAGGTCACACAGCTAGGTGATTTTTTTTTTAAGTGTCTGAGGTTGTATTTGAACTCAGGTCCTGACTCCAGGGCTGGTGCTCTATCCATCCTACCACCTAACTGCCTCCCTATTCTCTTCTGTTGTCATTGAGAAGGTAGGAAAACTTCTAGATTCTTCTACTGGAGTGATGCTGATGTTTTTTGGGAAGGAACCTTAGTTTTACCCCCAATTCTGGTCATCCTCTAGTTTAATGGACACAGCACTAGCGTGGTACTAGCCTTTTCTTCACCAAGAGGCCTTTTTGCTAACTGATGCTGCCCAGTGGGCTGAGGAATTAAGTGTGGTCTTACTGGGCTCACATTGCCAGGTGTGTCATACAATCCCTGCTTCGAACTCAAGGGAAGAAAAGCAGTAGAGACCCCTGAGATACACACACATTTATTTGTGCTTTGTCAAATTTAATTCTAACCTCTAGTGTTCACCTAATTACAAATTTCTAACATGATTTAAAATAATTGCTGCTTTAAAGTATTTAATCGATTTGCTCCATAATTTTTATTTATTGCAACTTTCACAGTGAGTGAAAGATTTAAACTATGTTCATTGGAATTGCAAATGTTAAAACCCACATTGGATAGAGCTAAGGGTTCAGTAGATTTTGGTTTTAAAATAAATAAAAATCCTGTCACCAAACAAACAAGAATTAGCACATGAAATTGAAAGTGATGAAAGTAAATAGCATAAATGATGTGTAGATAAGAATGAGGGGTATGTACATTTTGTTAATAAGTTTTCTTTTTTTGTCATAGAATATGAGCAAGACACCAGTGTATATGCTTTGTATGTTCAATAATTACATACAAATAGAGCGCCCCCCCCACCTTCAAAGAGTAGAGGCCAGTTTTAGAGGCAATAGCCTTATTATGTCCCATATTCCATGCTTTCGATACTAATTCAATGTGATCATTCCCAAAGAGTATTCATTCAATAGTATGAATAGCTAATGTTTGTTTTCATTATGTTTTTAAGAAATTTTTGAAAAGGCTTCTATGCATTTCAGTCAAGTCTTGACTTTCTCCTAGAAGGGCAAGTAACACTTCAGACATCTAAATGTTCAAATGAAAAACACAAAACCTAGTGTACTGTGCAGGTACCATATTCCCAAAAATTGGGGTCTAAAAAATGGGAAGGTCTTATATAATGGTTGTAGATTTTTTTTCCCTTGCATTCCCACTTTTTTTGTCTTTGCATTCATTGTTTGGCATTTGTTACTAGTATGTTAGGTAATGTTTTGCCCAGAAATGGCTCAGAAAAGATTTTTGTCCAGCTGAATTCAAGTTCAAAGTGATCCATTTTGCAAAAGTGAATAGAAATCATGTTGCTGAATATCGGTTTGGTCCTCCTCCAACTGAAAAAAGAAATCTGAACCTGGCTACGGGAAGAAGAAACCCAACAGAAAATGTCCCCTCCGAAGAAGGTCATGAGAGGCAAGGCAGCCAAATTAGTTGAATTGGAGAGGAAATTGAAAGATGGATTTAAGAGCAAAGGGCCTTTGGAATTTCTATGTCCACAAAGATAGATCAGCAGGAGGCCAGAAGAATTGCTGATGAAAAAGAAGTGACTGATTTTCAAGGTGCTTCAGGGTTCATAAAATGGAATGGATCAAGTATGCATCCAGGCACCAGACTTGCCCAAAAGATGCCTGAAAGCTAGGAATGATGAATAAAACTTGAGTTCATTAATTATATGTAATACATTTTTTTTTCAAATTTTGGGCCCCCAAATTAAGGTGTGTCTTATACATGGGAGTGTCTTGTATATGGGGAAATATGGTAAGTGATGAAAGGATTGTTGGTTATTTCTCTCCAAAAATTAATCTGATGATTTCAGAGAAGAGAAAAATGTTAGGCTGTGTTAGAGGAAAATAAAGAATGAAAAGGGGATGGCAGGGCGGGGGGGACCTGCTTCAGTCTGTTAATGAATTTGAGAGGGAAATCTCACAACTTTAATGTTTGCCTAAGAAATATTAGGGTCACTTGAGTTCTTTCTGGAAGATAATACTTCAGAGCCATTGCTCATTTTGTATCCATTTACAAATATTCAGCTAAAATTTCTAGAGCCTAAATGAATTTCATGTATCTATTTATTTATTTTGTTTGGGGAGCTTAGGGAGGAAGGAACCATCTAACAGCCAAAACAGGAAAATGAAATGCAAAAAGGTTGCTTGCTATATTTTAAAATTGTCATTTAATTTTAGGCTTAAATATTTTCACTGGTACTCTCCAAGTTATATTGTCCATCCTTTTTGATGAGGATCAATGACATTATGGGTGATGTCTTGACTTACATATGAGAAAATTTCAAGTTATCTCATAATTAAAGTGAACAATAGGTTTGAATAAACGTAAAATAATTTCCTTTGTTTTCAGATAATGTATAAGCATTACTTATGACATCCTAAAGCTAGTTAATAACAAAGGCTACCTCTGTTCTAAACAGATACACATCTCAATACTGCCATTTCCTCACTACTGCCTCTGAACTTCTCAGACAGATCCTCAGTGAGTTGTTATCAATGATAAATTAACTTACCCCCCCGAATGAGGCCAGACTAGATTTTAAGAGGAAATGCTTCTATGAGGTGAAGAAGATTTAGAAAATTTTAAAGAACAATAAGATTCAATTCAGAAAACAAGATTTTTTGTACTTTGTTCTTTTTATGTTGTCCTTACTCTTAATGGTCTCAGTGAAAACTGTCCTAAATGAGTCACCAAAGTATTTGATTCATATTTTAGCTCTGCAGTTTCTCTGACCTTGATCAAAGCTTTTCATCTTTTGCCATCAGTTTCCCCCTTGTAAAATTGGGGGAGGGTAGATTGCATTTTATGATCTCTAACTCTTAAAAATCCACTTGATATATTAGATATTTTAAGCTGTAGAAAAGGTAATTTTGCTTAAAAACATCCAAATATATTGTCAATCAGATCTATTTTAGATAAATGTCACTGCACAACTTCTTGAAGAAATAGGATCATTGATAAATTTCCTCTCTGTAAAAAAGTAATAATAATCATGGCACTCCCTCAGAGCTTCTCTGCTTTGCAAACCTCAAAAGCACCATGCCAATGAGGACATATGGGCATTTTAAAAATTGAGACCAGAGCACATCAATTGAACACCATGGTGTAGTGGAAAGATGCCTAGGATTTGATTCAAAAAACTGGACTTAGAATCTTTTGGGTGCCTAGACAAGCCATAACCTTTAATTCTCAATTTCTTCATTTTTAAAATGAAGGAATTGAACCAGATTATCTTCTAAGTTATTTTTCCAAAATACATATATATATATATATATATATATATATATATATATATATATATATATATATATATATATATGGGGTTTTTTTTGCAAGGCAATGGGGTTAAGTTATTTGCCTAAGATCATACAGCTCTGTAAGTATTAATTGTCTGAGGCCAGATTTGAATGCAGGTCCTCCTGACTCCAGGGCCAGTGCATTATCCACTGTGCCACCTAGCTGCCCCCTACGTTTCCAATTTCAAAAACTGCACTTTTTTAAATTATAAGAATATAGAATTATGGTTCCAAATTTGACTTCATTCTTAGAACAGAACTGAAACTTATCTTTATCATTTGTTTATAAAATCATCTCTATGTTGATTGATATTATAAATTGTGATATAAATTCTGTTCAATATTAACTCTAATGAGCAATAAAAACTCCATAAATAAAAATGCATTATATTTGCATTTACCACATCTCTGTAAGAAGTTAGACAAATGAACCTTCCTGTTGGTGAAAAAAAAAATCTAAACTCCATACAATAATTTTCATTTCTCTGATAAGATCTCAGCAAATCCCTGAGACTTGTTTCAACATCCCCAACAGTTATCTTAGATCTCTTTAATACTGACTGGGCCATAGGGTTTTTTTTTTTGTTTTCCTTTTTTATTTTATTTTATTTTAATTTTTTAGAAAGTTGAATAATTGTGTATCTATTAAACATGTAATTAGTCCCTGACATATTCTTGTTTTTTCTATGCCAATATATAAAAGCTCTACATAAAGTTTTTCTTACCGTAAATTGATAACAAAAAGGTTCTAATTTACAGTGTTCTGTTAATTCAGTTTGATTTTATTTCAGTTCAGTAAGGCAGCTAGTTAACACCTTGGCTAGAATATGACCAGACTTGGAGTCAGAAAGTCCAAAATTCAAATCCTGTCTCAGACACATATTTACCAGAGAAGTTTCCAATTCTCTTCAGTCTCTGTTTCATCATCTAGAAAATGAGATTGAACTCAGCTTCTCATGTCCCTTTATAGTATACATTTTTGATGCTTTGATGATAATAATAATAACCTATCACTGTATGAGGACTGATGATACCAATTTGAAAGAAAAGATAGTTTCTACTTTTAAGAATTTTACAATTTAATAATTGCAAAGCACTGTAGCAAACATCTCATTTGAATCTCATAACAACTTATAATGTGGATATATCTTACTACACAATAATATACCATTCCATTCATCTATCAATTTGGTTATTTCTTAAATGATGGAAAATGTTACAATTCTTTGTTTCTACCTAAGTGCAACTGCAGTATTTTGTTGTGTATAGGACCTTTCCAAGTTCCCATATATGCCTATTGGTGGACATCTCAGCCACTTGTTTCCCCTGACCATCTTCTAGCTCTTGGTTCTTCAGATAGTACACCTTCTGGGAGTTCATCTGCTCAGTTTTGGAACCTTCCTTCATTGGTCAGAGAATCCACTCACAGGTCCAGGTATGCTTCATATCCTGCCATTTGCTGCTCTTCTGGCCAACAGCCCATCTCCACCTTTAATCAGTCATTGTTTCTGTCAGTTGAGTCCTGTCAAGGGAATTTAATTACTGTAGGATGAAGTTGAAGATGTACACATCCACCTTTCTGGACTCCCCTAGTTCAGCTCTCTTTATTAGAACCTAAACTTTTTGAGAGGGTAAGGAATATCTCCTGCTTTTGACTCTGTCTCAGGCCTTTAGTCCAAAGGCAGTCCTCAGAGGCTTTTCATTTACTTACTCTTTGGGGATCCCAGAATCAAAGTGCACGAACATTTTAATTATTTTGTTAGTATATTAATGTGTTCCTTTTACAGATAGGAGAACTGAGGTCAGGAGAGGTGGTGATTTGTCCAACGTCATCAAGATAGTAAGGAACAGAACTGAAATTTGAACAAGATTCTCCAAATTCCCTGTTTTTGGTTTTTTTTTTCACTTTGCTGACGTGATTAAGATTGCCATTGGTGAAAGTGTAAAGGAAGAAGAGGAGAATACCTAGAATAAAACTTTCAGCAGCTCCTTTTTAGAGGTTGTGGAGAGAATAAGGAGTCAGTGAAAGAAATCAGGGCGGGTAGAAGGGAAGAGCTAAGAGACTATAATGTTTCTGCAGCTGACTGAAGACACAATTATCCGGCAGGAGAAAAGCTGATGAAGCTGAGAAAATTGGACAGTATGGGGTTGGTCAGGGAGAGGGTCAAAATGAAACAGAGACAGCTTGTTGAAGAAGTTTGTCCAGGAAGAGCGGAGAGAGATGGCAAGGGAGGCATGAGCAGGATTGGAGGCAAGTCAGAAGGTAGAGTTATGACAGAGGATGGTAGATACTCAGTGGACCTGGGTTCAAATTTCTACCACTGATACATAACCCCACAGAGTCCCCTAATGTCTTGCTGAGACAAAGTTGTGGAGAGGTTGCATATCTTTGGTAAAAGGAATTTATTCCTGGGAGAGATATTTATGTTGATGAAATCATAAGTCTACACTTTAAAAAAGGAAAGATGGAGAGGGACTGCAGTAGAGGAAATTGTAGCTGCTGGGGAGGTTGTGAGATTTGGGAACTCAGGTTTGCAGCTAGAACAGACTGTTTTTGCTTAAGACAATACATTATCTGTGATGAGAAAGAATATGGGAAAGGTTGGTAATGGGTCATGAAGTGTAGATGGAATGGAGAAGGGGGGCTGAGCAAGTTCTGGCCTTTTAGTGAAGTTAGATTGTGAGGCCATCTGCTGTAAATGTTGGGGTGGAAGAACAAAGGAAAAGAAAAGATTGGAACAGTAACTGTTCAGGGAAGAGGATCGTCAGCCTCAGGAAAGCTATTTGAGGCTCTGTAATAATCCTGGCCGAGTCCTCTGCACAGAGTAGGCTTTCATGAAGGTCTCCTTGGAGAGTAAGCATTGGTCAAGAAATAGAAGGTCCGATCAGAGTGAAGCATAATGGTCTTGTAAATCTTGGAAAGGGTCTGGGAATTGTGGACAAAAAGTAATAAATGGAGCACGTATGTATTAGGTTCCAATGTTTGCCCATAAGATTGCATAAAATTACAAATGGTTAGAAATGATTCTTGAAGATGCCCAAGTCACCCTCGATCAATATAGATGTATTAAATGTTTGCTGTGCTCCAGGGGTTAGTGGGGCCAAGGCAAAATCAGGTCTCCTCCTCCCAAAATTTATATCCTAATACAGAAGACTATGAAAACAGAAGTTACACACATGGTCTATGTAGACTCTTGCTGAGACAAAGTTGTGGAGAAATCTCTTGGGAGAGGTATTTATGTTGATGAAGTCATAAGTGTAAACCTTAACAAAGGAAAGAAAAAGAGGGAGAGCCCGACTATACAGCAGAGAGGAGGTGTGGGGGAGTGGGCCTGGAGCTCAGGGAAGCTGGAGCCATATGGAGAGGCTGAGGCAGGGGAAGAACATTCCCAGCAAGAGGAAGCATGTACGAGACCTAGTCCAACTCCTCCAAACTTGCTGCTGAAAAGGGGTTGAAGTCATTTTAGACCAGTCTGTCTAAGAGTGGCAGGCAGCAACCGAGGACTCCCAGGGAACCAGTGGCTCCAGAAAGAGGGCACGAGTGGGACTTGCACTGGCATGGAAAGAGGGATAGAGAGGAATGTCCTTGGAAGCATTTCAAATGTGTGATCCTGTTAGGGATCATCACCACCCAAAGACTGCTTCTTCACTCTGGAGCAGGAGACAGGAAGGGAAGGGGGTAAGCCTCAACTAGGGTGCCAAGCATTCTTATCCTAAGCAACTACTAGGAGGCAGGTGCTGTTATTGTCCCCATTTTATAATTGGGGATACAGAGACAAATGGTGACTTTCCCAGTATCACCCAACTGTGCCATCTTAGAGACTGGATTTGAACTCAGATCTTGTAATCTACCTAGAGATAGATACTCAGGAGCCTCCTAACAGATCAGGAAGGCCAAAAATAAGGCTGCCCTGCTTAACTAAGCTGAACATACTGTTTTTTATATAGGCAAGATGAGGAGGATATTGGCCATCTCACATTTACTTTGGGGCATGCTGTCATTGAACAGAATGAAAGAATTACTCTCACTGTTTAAACCCCTTAATTTGGGGGATTTTTTGGTTCAATTAGTTTATATTTCAAGTCCTTAAGAATGTGGTATAATTCCATTGTATTTGCAGCCACTCCACTGTTATTTCTATATTTTGATATCTGCTGTTTTTATTTTGTTTCTAGGTTTAAGAATATCTCATCTAATGTGAATGAAATATTTAGGCTAAAACTTTATTGTGATTTTCTTTGCTTAATTAATATTAACATCACTTTGTAGCTGTCTTTAGGAAAATATCTTGGGAAGCGATTTTTAAAGTATCAGAAAGTTGAGTGGTCTCTTTTGGGTCTCATTGCTGGTACTGGGGCTGATCTAGACAATCACTAGTTAGGGGTATTTTTTATAGAAAGCAGTTTCAATAGGAGTTGAATTAGATAACTTCTGAGATCTCTTCTTAATGCTAGAATTCTCTGATTCAAAGCTGTCATGTAAACATTTTTTTTGGGGGGGGAATTCCAGTACAATATATACATGTTTATTTTTATTTTGAAAAAAAATCCAAACCTGTGGTTTAATCGATTCTTAGGAAGCTTTGAAACTATCAAAGCATTTTTTAAAGCATCTATTGTTATTATAAAGAAAAAGCTGCTTAGGAAAATGTGCAGTTTAGTCATGAAATAAACTTTATTTCCTTTAGGGAAGGATTTGATTCTGGTTTCATTATGATTTTTCATTCTGACTACTAATTAGTCCTTGAACATATGTAAAACAAGTGTTGTTTTTTATCAAAAAACTCTGGTTGTGAAGTGTTTATGCAAATTGATTCAGTTTAACATTTTCCCCCTTATAAAAGGAGGAGAGCTTCTAGAGATTTGATTTTAAATTTGAATTTTATTTTCTTTGTTGAGATTACCTTCACCATTGTGATTATAATTTTTGAAGAACAAAATTGAAGCATCCTAGGAAACCTAGTGTAATTATTCCCAACTTTTGTTGCAATTCCTCTAAATGGATGGGTGTTGGGGCAATCCTGGGGCTCATTTCTTTAATCCACATTCCAACTAGTGGATTGGGATTCTTAGAGGGTGACTGTTCCCTACTCAATACCCTAGAGTAATCCCTGAGGTACAGGATCATCCACCATTGTGCTTTTCTTTAACCAGCAGCTGGTTCACTTGCTCTTACCAGAGATAAGTTAGTCAGATCACCCTCTCTCAGAAATACAACTAGTAGTTAAGGGACTGGTGAGATCAAACAATGGAAATCTGAAACATATTTAGAATATATGTGTGGTGAAAGGTAACTCTCAAATCCTATTACTTTATGACCTGGAAATCCTTTCTTGAGCCCAAAGGCATCATTTTTTTTTTTCCTCCGGTACCAAGGGATCTTGTTCGTTGAAACTTGTTTCCTTCCTCCTGTGACTATTTGAAGTATCATTCTCTGGTCTTTCACTCTGCTCCTTGCTGGATGGATGTCTCTAGACTCTAAAGAATCCTTCTGATGACAAAATCAGCAAAGTCAAGAAGAATAGACAGGGAAATTATCCTTCTTACCGAAGATAATTAAAGCCAAGGACTTCGAGGTGTTCCACATCCAGTGTGCTACTTGACTGGTCAACTGCTGAATTTCTCCAACAATATAAAGTCCTCAAAAGTGTGATTCTTGTTTTTGACTCAATTAAATCTGATGAAGAAATCACAGTCTGAAAGCATCTTTGACAATCAATTTTTATTTATTTCATTAGATATTTCTCAATTATATGTAAACATTTTAAAATAATCATTTAAAAAGTTTTTGAGTTACAAATTCTTTCCCTTCCCCCATCCTTGAGAAGGCAAACAATTTGTACCAATTATATATGTGAATTCATGCAAAACATTTTCATATCCACCGTGTTGCAAAAGAAAACAAAAATAAAAACCAAGAAGATAAAAAAAGAATACTTTGGCTGCAAGCTTCTCATTTACACATTTAAAACTCTTACCTCATAGTCAGTCATTCCTGTACATTCTCTGAGCAGAGGAAGAATCAGGCCCTCTCCTTTCCACGGTCTATTCAGGACAATTGTGTTATAGAAATGATTCCTGAACCTCTAGTTACAGACTTAGGTTCAGATTCTAACTTAAATTCCTTTCTCTTTGTGTGATGTTGAACTCACTCCTCCCTCACCTCCAACTATAATGAAGGCATTGAAGGAGGTGCTCTCCAGGGTCCTTTCTGGCTTCAAAATCTATGATCCTTTGAAGTCTTCTGTGGGGAAAGTGTGGAAAGAGGTTGCCAGGCCTGTTAGTATCCCATTAATAAAGCTAGTCACATTCTGTATCTAATTAAAATGACTAGCTCTTAAACATCCTCTTCAGAGTTGTAAGACTCTTTTCACCAAAGTCGTAAAGCATCCCTACTCCCTCAACAGCTTCTGTTTGTGTAGGTTATATCTGTTGATATTTACCTAGTTAGAAATGAAAACATTCTGAGTATTATTATGAGAACCCAGCATTTGTAGAGAGTAATTAATAGTATGAGAGAAAACTGGTACTGAAAACCTCAACAGTGGGTCCAATTTGCCTTTCCCAGCTGTTTCTCATTCTTTTCTCCTTTGTATACTCCATTTTGCAATTAGACTGGACTGGCTCACCATTTCCCAAACTTGGCCTCCTTCTCCTGCCTGGGTGCTTTTGTTTGAATTGTCCTCTTTATTCTTCCTCCCCTCTTCCCAAGCCCTCTTCTGTTGAACCTTTTCCAAGCTCACAGGGTCCAACTGAGGTGCTCTTTTGTCCATGGCTACACTCTCCTCTCAGACCAAGAATAGCATTTTGTACCTCTCCTATGCACTTATGATTATTTGTGTCCCTGCCATAATATGTGGCCAGGTGTCCCTTGATCCAAATCCACTATCTCTTGCTCCCATTTTATGGATGAGGAAACTGAAGCACAGAGCAGTCAAGTCATTTGTCCAATGTCATGACTAATTATCTGAAGTGGAATTTGAATGTAGGTCTTCCTTTTTCCAATTTTGGCACTCGATCAGTTGTCCACAGGGGCTAACCAGATAGAAAAGGGCTCTAAGAATATGAGCTCTGCACTCTCCAAGGGCTAGTTCTAAGGCTTTGTGACTTACTTCCTGTAGGGCTTGGTCTCTAGACCTTCACTTTGGATTGCATGAGTATGGCAGGACCCCCATATCACTTGTTATTGTGAACATTGACCTTTGAGAAATGATTCTCATTGTGTGTTCCAAACTCTCAAATGGTGGGGAGAGACAATGGTTGGGGGGGAATCCATTCATTTTTCATTCAATTTTGTTAAATCCATGAGGTGAATTATTTAATTTATATAATTTTACGTAATCTTCATATTGTTTTCCTTATATATTTTCATTTGATTCTTAATTACCAGAGAAAATAACAGTTGCCATTTAGATGAGGCATCATGCTGTACGGGACAGAAGACTGAACTTAACCGCTATGGGACTAGAGGAAAGTCACTTCTTTATTCTTTCAGTCCACTTGCCTCATCTGTACAATGGGGGTTCTTGAACTCATTACTTGGATGAACTATTGTCTGACTCATAAAATAATATATATAAAACACATGGAAATATGCGTTATTATCATGTTATTCTATGCTCCCTCATTCTGGGGCAGAACAGATTAAAAGGGAATAGGGAAATTTTTAACAAAATATTTAACAGGGAAATATTTAAATGTCAAAACACAATAGAACATAGATAATGGTTTTCTAAGTCAATATGCAGTCCATTGGGCACTTTCTGTACTGTATCTTGATATCTATCTCAGTTGGGTACCACTAAAAGTACACTGCAATCAAAGAGTTTTCTCAGAAATGAGCTCATAAGCCCCCCTCCTAGGTTTTCAAAATGTTCCTCCTTTACAGATGAAGGAATGGAGTATTTGAGATGTTATGACTTGTTCAGGGTTATATAGAATTTGCATATGGGTACTTGGAAACAATTCTTTTTTTTTTTCCAAGGCAAATGGGGTTAAGTGGTTTGCCCAAGGCCACACAGCTAGGTAGTTATTGTGTCTGAGGTCACATTTGACCTCAGGTACTCCTGTCTCCAGGGCCAGTGCTCTATCCACTGTGCCACCTAGCCACCCCTTGGAAACAATTCTTGATCCTAGTCTGGTACTGATCCTGGTGTACAAAGGCCTGGGTTCTGTTCCACCTCAGACACATTTATTAGCCCAGTGACCCTAGATAACTCCCTTGACTTTTCAGAGCCAATTTCCTTATTTGTAAACTGGGGATAAATAGAACTTGAAAGGACCATAGTGGTCCTTTTTGCAATGAGGAAACTGAGGCCTTAAAAGGGAAATGATTTGCCTAAGGTCAGAGTGGCCATCAAAGAGATAATTTCAGAATTGTTGTGAGGAATATAAAAATGGGGTCAGTTATTAAAATATTTTTTTTTCAGTAGATCTTTAGCACCAAGTAGCATAGTCAGGAATCCTGAGTTCAAATTTGCCTCAGACATTTACTAGCAGTGGGACCCTGGGCTAGTCACTTAATCCTATTTGCCTCAGTTTCCTCAACTGTAAAATGGTCTGAAGGAGGAAATGGCAAATCACTCAAGTAATTCTGTGAAGAAATCCCCAAACAGAGTCACACAGAGCCAGACACATCTGAAAAAAAAAAAACCAACCGAACAACAACAGGTAAAATGTGTTTAGTCCTAGCCAATATTCTCTGTGTGTGTGTTTCTTTTTCTTTCTCTTTGATAGTGAAAACAGATAGTTGGAAGTAGCTGGGACAGATTAATAAGTCACATTAGTAATTCTGATATTTTGAAAGCTAAATGTTTTAAGAATTTTGGTGAGAAACTATATACATTTGTTATATTTTCCAATATAAGTAGAACTTGAAGTCCATTTTATTTGAATTAGATTTTACTGATAAGCTACTCTGAAATTAACTATTGTGAGTTCAAAAGCCTTATCTTCTTGCTTCAGTGAATAGAGTTAGCTTGAGAAGATTAAATTCTTTTAAAAGAAATAAAAGAAATCCTTTTGCTCCCCTTCTTTTTTTTTTTAACTTTAGAAATAGGTGCTAAGTGCACATTTGTCGGAGCATAAGTAATGAGAAATTAGGGGGGGAAACACTATGCAGATGCTCTATTAGTACTGAGGAAGGAATACTAGTATATCAGATTGCCAGAGTCATGTGAGATGTTTGGTCAGTTGGTGAGCAGTATTATGCTGAGGGACATTTGTTTTGTTTTTTCCCCACTTCCTGTAAACCCCCTGTCAGGACCCCTCTAGCTGTGGAGCTCTCTCGCTGAGGCATCTCACCTAGAACCTTACTTCTCTGGAATGGTTATTGTATACTGCCATATTTACTTCTCTCTCATGCCCTATCACTATTCCCATCAAAATGTCTACGGATGGCAGGCAGAAAGTACTGCTGAAAGTAATTTTTAAAAATTATGTGAATATTGAGTTGTTAAATTAGAATTCAGGAAGGATTTCTACTCCTCAGGGAGACAAAGTAATTCCTCCTTGGCATTTTAAGCAAAGTGCTGAATATAATATATATATATATTTATACATATAAACTATATATAATATTCATATACACATATGTATATGTACATCTATGACTTTATATTTACATGTAAAATATATTTAATTTAGTAAGGCAGTTATGAAAGTCTGTGGGCCCTGGCAACAAAGACCAAAAAATGAATTCCAAAGTCTTGAAACTTCTTAATGTCACAATGTGATTATGGCCTGTTGACAAGAGTCTGTTGAATGAACAGGTTCAGTGTTTATGGGAATGAGTTGTTGGCAGAGGCAGAATTGCCATCGCCAGCATCACTCAAACTGGCCAACTCTTTCATCATTAGTAAATACTCTGCCAAATAAGAGATCAATCCCTTTTAAATTCTAGATAATGAATAGGATTCATTTGGACTTTAATTTACAAAGCTCAGTTGAAATGGGTTATCATTGATTGGCCCATCTTGGTGCTTTGTACTATTGATCAAGGTGCCTTGGGTCAAGGGAAAGGGCTTAACTAATGCCAGCAAGAGCTCTACAAAGCATCTACACTAATATGGTTGAAATCAAGTATTTAAAAAATAGAAAATACATTTCTCTCCATATAATATATTTCAGCAATAGAAAAAAGAGCAAAGTAACAAAGAAGTCTTGGAGGGGTTTTTTTTGAGAATGAAATACTTTATGAGATGATTGTTTCAATAACTATTTTTTTTAAAATAGTGCTTCCTGTTGAGGCAGTAGGTAGAGGGTATTTTTAAATTTTTGTTAAGACACTGGCTGCCAATTTCTCTTCTTGGGAACTTACCTCAGTATTCCCAGCAGCAAGAAGATGCAGAGCAAATGGTTGAAACCTTCACTCACAATGAATTTACACTTGAATGATCCAGCATCATCTAAAGACAGGTGATCTAGAACTGACCTTATCTGCTCCCACCTCTCTTACTTCCCTTCCAAGCCATGAACTAAAAAGGTACAATTCTTATTGACTTCATCTCTTTTCTCAGTTGCTGTGGATTCTTCCTTCTCCTTCTCCTTTTCATTGCCAGTTCTTTCTAAACATAGCTTCTCAATAGATTTCCTTGTTTCTAATCTCTTCCTCTCATCCATTGCTCTTTTATTTATCTTCTTAAATCATTTCCTTTATTCCATTCACTTGCTCAGAAATCTCCAATGATTTCTCATGGTCTACAGGGTTAAGTTCAGAAGTTTTCATTTTGAACTTTAGAGGTCTTTGTAGCAGGTCCTCATTCTAGACTTTTTGCACTATCATCTCTTGCTATCAAATCTGTTCCCCAATCAGACTTGGGCATTTCCATCCTCTGTATCACTTTCTTTCTGCCCCAACCCAAAAATGTTCTTCCTTCCCACCCACTATCTTACTCATCCTTTCAGACATAGCTCTAGTTTCTCTCCTCTCTGATATATCTCATTGGATCTTGTCTTCCTCTGAACACAGCATTTATTCTCTTTACCAGTTGCTTGATATATTTAGTCACATATACCATATTGACATTTTTTGTGGTTTTATTTTCCTAATTAAATTGTAAATTGCTTGGACTTAAAAGCATATGCTTTTAAAATTTAATAATTCCTTTACAAAATAAAAAGTGACATGGGGTCTGCCTTGACTTCCCTAAGAGGAATAGTTATCAGTTGGGATACTCTATGAACTTAGATATAATCCCTCTTTACTTTCAGGGTCCATGAGTTGCTTTGGCTAAAGTAGTGAATTCTTTCATGGTAGGCAAATTTCTGGTGGGAGTGTTTCAGTTGTTCAGTAGATAGACTACTGGGCTTGGAGTAGGAAGATTTGGATTCACAGCCCAGCTGTGCCACCCAGGACCGCAGTAACCCCAGTAACCTTGGGCTACTTGTTTTCTTGCTCTGTGCCTCAAGCTCTTCACTTGTGAATTCTGGGAGTCTTTGAAGACCTCTTCTGGTTTCATATCTGTGATGCTCTGAATCATATTGAAATAGAATGCAGATATGACAAAAAAAATCTGTCAGAGGCCCCTTTTCAGGCTCACTTCCATGAGTTGAAGTAGCCCATGAGTGGAGAGAGAGAGAGAGAGAGAGAGAGAGAGAGAGAGAGAATATAAGATGGGCACAGATAACAGAATCTAATTACATAAAGACTGGAAAGGGATTATATCTCCTGGTAGTGGAGAGGTGCATCACTTAAAAAAAATGCTTTCCTGTAGCACTAGAGGACTTGAGAGCTGAACTGGACTCTAAAGTTCAGTTAAAGACTGATTGATGGAGGGAAGTAATATCTGCCCCAACTAAAGTATAAAAAATATTTATCACACTTCTGCATTTTGGGAAATGTCACATTTTCATATTTTAGCATTGCAGATAGTTTAAAAATCAGTTAGAATATATACTGTTTATCTGCCTGGGTATTTGCAAAGCAGGGTACCAGATAATTGAGTCAGTCAGAAAAGCAAACAAAACATTGTAAAGTTCTTATATATGCTAGGGCCTGGGCTTATGGGTGAAGTTTACAAAGGAAAAAAGGGTAAAAACAAATCTTGCCCTCCATAAACTCACATTTTCATGGGAAAGCAGCAAACAAAGAGACCTCTACATGTGTGGAAGAGTTACCCGAAGAACTCAGAAGAGATGACATTGGCAACTGGAGAATTGGGACAAACTGAGAAGAATCTCCTGCAGATTATAAGATTTGAGTTGTTTTGAAAGAATCCATGGAAATAAAGCTAGAGATGAGTAGGTAGAGTTGTCCAGCCAGTGCAACAGGCTCCACTTTCTGAATGAAAAACAGCAAGGGGGCCAATAGATCTGAATTTTAGTCTGAAGAAGAGTAGAAAGACAGGGACCAGGTTGTGAAAGACTTTGTATTTGATCCTGGATATAATAGGGACCAATGGAGTTGGGGTGGGCAGGGTGGACAGGCCTGTGCTTTAGGAAAATCACTGGCAGTCAAGTGGAGGAGAGACTGGGAATAGGTGATCATTTTTTAAAATAGTACAATAAATAGTATTTTACCTTTTCACTTTTTGATTTTTTTTTTTTTTTTTTTTTTGCACACAGACATAATCCAAACTTAGTATCCAGACTTAGCTGGGTCAAACAGTATGAACAGTTTATAACCCTTAGATAGTTCCAGGTTGTTCTCCAGAGTGGTTGAAACAGTTCACAACTAAACAAACAATGTATTAATAATGTCTATGTTTTTCTATATCTCCTGCATTTAAATATAGGCATGAGTTAGTATGTTGGAGTTGTTCTCGTTTTCATTTCTTTAACCAATAGTGATTTAGGGCATTTTTTCATGTGATTATCAATAGTTTTGATTTTTTCTTGTGAAATCTGCTTGTTCTTATCCTTTGACCATTTATCAATAGGAAGATTTTCTTTATTTTAATTTTTTTAGGATTTTTTTTTTTTTTTTGCAAGGCAATGGGGTTAAGTGGCTTACCCAAGGCTGCACGGCTAGGTAAGTATTAAGTGTTTGAAGCCGGATTTGAACTCAGGTACTCCTGACTCCAGGGTTGGTGCTCTATCCACTGCGCCACCTACCTGCCCCTCCACCTAGCCTCCCCGGATTTCTTTATTTTTATGAATTTATTTTTTTATCATTTAAATTTATTTTTATTAAAGATATTATTTGAGTTTTACATTTTCCCTCAATCTTGCTTCCCCCCCCCCCCCCCCGAGAGCACTCTGTCAGTCTTTACTTTGTTTACATGTTGTACCTTGATCCAAATTGGGTGTGATGAGAGAGAAATCATATCCTTAAAGAGAAGAGAAGTCTAAGAGGTAACAAGATCAGACAATAAGCTATCTGTTTTTTTTTCTAAATTAAAGAGAATAGTCCTTGCACTTTGTTCAAACTCCATAGCTCCTTATCTGGATACAGATGGTACTCTCCTTTGCAGACAGCCCAAAATTGTTCCCGATTGTTGCCCTGATGGAATGAGCAAGTCCCTCAAGGTTGAACATCATTCCTATGTTGCTGTTAGGGTGCATGGTGTTTTTCTGGTTCTGCTCATCTCACTCAGCATCAGTTCATGCAAATTCCTCCAGGTTTCCCTAAAATCCCATCCCTCCTGGTTTCTAATAGAACAATAGTGTTCCATGACATACATATTATTTTTATAAATTTAACTCTGTTCTTTATAAATTGGGAAAATAAGGTCATTATCAGAGAAACTTCCTCTAAATTTTTTCTAATTTTACCTATATTAGTTTTGTTTGTGCAAATTCTTTTTAATTTCAAATTATTCAAATTTCAAAATTATCCATTTTATTTCCTGTGATCCTTTCTATCTCTTGTTTGGCCCTAAATGCTTCTCTTGTCCGTAGATCTGACAGGTAACTGATATTCTATGCTTTCCTAATTTATTTATGCTATTAACCTTTATATCTAAATCATTTATCCATTTTTGACCTGATCTGGTGTGAGATGTTGGTCTATGCCTCTTTTCTGCCAAATTGCTTTCCAGTTGCCTAACAATTTTTGGGAAATGGTGAGTTCTTACCCTTGGATCTTTGGGTTTATCAAATACTAGATTAATATGATCATTTACCATGTGTGCCTTTTCTATAACACTACTAGGGTAGAGTGGGAGTGGGGCTGAAGGCTGAGAAATATGCAGATAAGTTGTAACCCTTTCTCATCAAGTAGTTGGAAAAGCAGCACAATACAGGTGACTTTGACACAGTGTTTTCTATAAGTGCATTGAGGGAATTTCTAATCAAGGGTCTATTTGAAGTACAAGTCAAAGGCAGGGTTCTTAAACTCTAGTCATTGAATTTACATTTTTTCTTATAAGTTTATATAAGTATAATTAGGTTCCTTTGTAAGTTTTGTATTTTATTTTGTTTGAAAGCATTCTGAAAAGGAGGGTCTGTGACACAGTATAGATTAAGAACCTGAGGTCCAAAGGTGAAGTTTGTTTGAAGGTGAGTGGGGAGTCTTTACTTTTCAAAGGATAGGTAGGAATTTATCAGGAAAGAGATTCCAGACTTAGGAAGGCATGGGCAGTCGAGAGAGAGAGAGAGAGAGAGAGAGATCCAATGTGGTTTGAAGTTACCTGCTGAGTGAAGAGATTATTGTAAAATATAGTAGTTGTTATCTGATTGAGGAGGACTTTGAATGTCAGACAAAGGGGAGAGAATAAGCATTTATTAAATGCCTACTGTTTATGAGGCACTGTGCTCTCTGCTTTGCAGATATTAACTCATCACAAGTCTGTGAGCATGTGTTGTTATTATTCCCACTTCACAGCTGAGGACACTCTGGCCATAGCTTACAACAAGACCTTACAACTCAGCTAGAGTCTGAGACAAGACAGGATCTCAAGTTTCTAGAACCCCAGGCCCAGGGCTTCTTCCTCTGCCCCATTTTGTTGCTAGGGTCAAAGGAATTTGAACTTTACATTCTGGTAGAAGGTCAGCATTTTGGGACAGAGACAGCTTTGCATTTTTCCCTTGTATTCACCCAATGGTGATTAAGACATGCTTGTGGAATAGGGAACTGATGTAGAAAGATATGAGGGCTAAAGACAATTTTTTCTTTAATCATGTTCATTATAATATATACAGAGACAGTGAGGGAAAATGGTTTGAGTGTTTTTCTTCAACAGTATTAGTTGTGTCCCCTTCCCATTAACAAAGTAGAATTAGGAGAGGTAGGAATAGCATTCATTCATCAGGCTGCCTCCAGGATGCAATATTGGATTGTTTTAATGTCCAGGAAAACATCTTGGAGTATTTTCATCAACCAGCTGAGCTAGGGACACCTCATTAATGTATCAAGTCATCCAATTGTCCATAGTTGCCCTTATGCAGAGGAGATTGAAAACAGAAAATTATTAGAAATTCTGAGTTTAAAATAAAAAAAGTTTTCTTGTAAAAAAATTAGTTGGTTATGTATTTTTAGCTTATTCTCCTATGGTTAGTTAAAAAAGAGCTACTTAGATTCAAGAGTACATTTCTGTAGTTTCAATAAAGTTTTATTCTTCTGAGTCCAAATTTTGGTGGTGTGTGAAATCCAACTGGTGATAACAGTTTTGTGCTGAGTCAGTTCATTGAACTCAATTCTGTGAAATGGAGAGTTTAGATTACTTGATAACTAAGGTCTACTTCTAGCTCCAAATCTCATGTTTATTGAGGCCTAGAAACTTGTGACTTACTCAAATTCCCACAACTAATTAGTCATTTGCTGAGCCAGAATTCGAACAACTCATTTTCTTTATGATTTTACTTGTCCAGGGTTCTTTTTATTACTAAGCATTGACCTCTCAGAACAGAGGACAAGTCGTTTTGTTCCACTCAATATTTTTTTGGGGGGGGAGGAGATATACTGCTAACAACAACAACAAGAAAAAAGAAGATTTTACCCCCCCCCAAAAAGAAAACATTCTATTTGGATTAGATGTTTTATTATCATATGATAATTATATCATCTTTGAAAGAGGGTAGAACTGAGCAGCCTACCCTGTTCATAAAGTTTCTGAAAATCTGTTCTGAGCATAGAATCATTTGTACCTACTAAGTATTTTTTCCCTGTTGAGATTTCTGAATTTAGCAACTTTTTAAGTCACTAGTATGTTCTGCTGGGAAGATCTTTCCTCTTTCCACCATGTTTTCCTATGTATTTAACTGAATTCCCATGAATGCAAAAATAGCATTAGCTATGCCTAAAAATAACATCATCTTCCCCTTTAGCTTTGTAGGTTAGTTAAATAATCGATATTGTTGACTCAGGACACATTTTTAATTATCAATAGCATTAAGAAACACTAAATTTTAGAGCTGGAAAGTATCTTAACAGATGATCTAGACCCACCTCCTCATTTTAGAGAGGAGAAAGTTGGGGCCTAAACATCATTAGCTATGTTTCTCAAGGCTCCCAGGCTTGTTAGTAAATTCGGAATCTGACTGGTTGCTTGATTTTCAGTCTAGTGTCCCTAATGTGATTAAACCACCTCCTCTTGAATAAGAAAATGAAAGAAAACTATTTTAATAGAAAACAATATAGTATAAACAAATAGAATAATATAAAAAAGGTCATTTAAAGTAGGTAGGCTAGAGTAGATCCCTAATTTTTAACCTTTAAAACTAGTATTCCTCCAAAGCATAGAGTAGGCAAGATCAGAGAAAGGCCCACTCATAGAGGAAAGGGAATGCTAATAGGGGAGAGGGATTTTACCATAATAGTGGAGATTTTTAATCTGGTGTCATAAATTTTGGGAGTCCATGTAAAAGGGGGGGAATGCATCTTTCTTTTTGCTGACTTTTGGATTTCTTTGTAATTTTATTTATTTTGTGCATTTAAAACCATTATAAAAAAAAATAAATAGGTTTCACCAGATTGCCAGATGAACCATGACATAAAAAAAGATTATGAATCCTTTCTCCCATTAATGTTTAGAAAGTGTTTCTCCCTTTTCCTCCCCTCTCCCCTTTGAAGATTTAAAAAAATACTAAGAACATATGTGAAGCCAACTGCAGCCCTTCCTGTTAAGAGAAAGGTAGTGATAAAGTCTTGCTCTTAATGGGAAACCAAGAACTTCAAGATCAGGAAACGTTTCTTTGTCCTAAGTTAGGTACCAAATAGTGCCTCCAGTGAGCAAATTACTGTCTTATAATATATATTAACACTGTATGAACATATTATTAAAGTACTAATAGTATTTTATTAGTACTTTAATAATATATTAATATACTTTAATATCCATCACAGATATAGACATTTTAAAAAAATACTTTTTAAAAAAGTTTGATTCTTCATCAACATTGTAATCACTGGATTTTAGGCAGAGATGTATGTAAGGGTAGGGAAGGCAATCAGTGCTGATAGAATATAAAGTTAAATGCAGGAAATATTTGTACCAAGAATGGAAACATTCCTTCAAATATGTTGCTATCTAAATATTCAGTATCTATAAGATGACCCTTGTGCTAAATAATCTATGTTTTAGTCTTAGCCAATCTGGAATATAGGAATAACTAGTACATCATTTTAATAACAGTAATAATAGTAGAGACAATTATAGCCCTAGAGTTCTTCCTCCACCTAATGCTGGATTCTCCAAGTAGATATCATCAAACCAAGTTTTGGTTCTTTATTACAGTATCCATCCTTCATCATGATTCTATTCATGTAGGGGATGCTCAGAATGGAAACTCCATTCCCTTACACAGATTCCCAGTTCTCTGGAATTGATAATCTCAGAGTATGAACTAGAAGCCTGAAAGACAAAATGACTCCCTCTTCTCACCAAGTCCCATAATTTCAAAGCTCCAGAGTTGACATATGTGCCAACTTGGACAGGGAAATGCCTTGACTGCTTTAGACCTTCTTAGTTTAGAAGGAGAGGATTGGATGAGACAACCCCAAGTTCTCTTTCTCAGCTCTATGTCTTTGGTCTAATGATGAAAGGAACCTCTGTGATTGTGGGTTAGCCTGATATGTAATGGGAGAAGAATTCCTTCTTCCTATGACCAGCAAGTGGTTGTCCATCCTCTAATTGGATCATTGTAAAGGTGGACACATATCATTGCTAGGTTGTTTGTCCAGACTGTCCCCCATGACTACAAGAGTCTTCTCTGCCCTCTGTTCACATTCTGAATTTTGGATTAGTTCTTGGTTTCAGTGTTGTCTCACCTGTTTGAATGAGAACTCCTGGGAGGGCAGCAGCCATGTCTTTGACTCTTGTTGTATTCCCAGCATTTAGCTCAGTAGTAAACATTCCCTAGATGCTTGTTGACTACTCATGAGTTTGCATTCCACCTTTAGTTTTAGAGTATAGATTCTATTTACAGTTAGTTTGATTATATAAACTCTTCATTAATGGAAGATAAATTATTATTCATTAATAATAATTGAACCTTTTTAAGGTAATTATTACTATTAAAATATTTTATAACAACTTATTATTACAAATAACAAAATAGCATTTTAGATACAATTTGATAGAAATAAAGGATAAAATAAATGAGAAAATTTGAATAATTTTTACTTAGAACTTAGGCTAAAGACAGCTACTGTTTTCTATATCAATCACATCCTTTCTAATTCTGAGGAATGAATGTTATTTAAATCATTGTTTAATGTATCCAAACTTTAAAAAAGGGATTTGTTGGGAGGAGTTGATCTTTAATGACCCCTTTTCTAGTTAGAGTGTACTATAATTTACTGAATGGCTACCATAAGCAAAATACTGCTTTATCATATTATATATCCTCTATATCTATTGCTGACATTATTTTTTAAAGATGTATAGTCTACATTTTAAAGCAGTAATTTTGGCTATATTCCTATTTATAGTTATATAAGGAATCTGATTTTTAACATTTTATCTATGATATTTCTTAACTGAAACATACTTGTAAAGCTGTTGGGAGAAAAAAACACATCCAATTTAATATGTTAATCATGGATATTTAGGGATGTTTTCCTATGTAGGGGAGGTTAACAACCACCACAAAAATCAGCATATATTTAAATTGTTTTTATTTAAGAGAAGAAGCTTCTGGATTGAATTGTTTTTTCCCCTTAAATTTCATCATGTATTTTTAAAGCAAGAATTTAAAATTCTTTCACCATGTTGTATTCATTAGTAATGAAGGATAGTGATCTGTTCAATAAGAAAAACCAGAGAAATATAACCAAGTGAAAGTATTGGCCTTTGTAGCTTCATTCTCTTAGACTGTTTTGACTATGTTGTAATTTTATTGATGTGGGGACATTCTCCTATACTCATACTTCTACTAGACTCATTCTCTCCAAATAGCCTCCATATATAATCCATTTTCCCCTCAGCCACCATCTTGATTTTCCTAAAGTTCAAGTCTGATCATATCATTAATCATTATGTTCCAACAATTCCCTATTATCTGTAGAACAAGGCATCTTTTTTAGATTTAGTTGGGGTTTTTTTAAGTTTTTGTTTTGTTTTGTTTTTTGGGCAAGGCAGTGGGGTTAAGTGGCTTGCTCCAGGCCACATAGCTAGGTAATTATTAAGTGTCTGAGGCTGAATTTGAACTCAGGTCCTCCTGACTCCAGGGCTGGTGCTCTATCCATTGTGCCACCTAGTTGCCCCTTAGATTTAGTTTTATACATGTTGTCTACCTCCAAAATATTCTAAGATGAAATCAGGTTCAAATGAATAGTGAAGACCTCCTCCCAGGATGATTTTATAGGTGATGGTAAAGATGGTCATACTCCTGATTCACTAGGATTGACAATATTATTGGATTGCTATATGTACAATATACTCAAATCTTTTTTAGTGACTTTTCAACCTTTGACTTTCTGACTAGTTTCTGCCTTTCTGACTAATTTCCCCACTTACTAGTAAGTCATATTCCCTGATTCATGAATCCTAAAGATGGCTTTGGTTATAAGCAATTCCTTTTAGTGACTAAAAATTGATTCTGGTAGCTATTATTAAGAACATTTTGGAAATAAGTAAATTGGACATATGGCATGACCTATAGTGACCTATAGAAAATATTATTAAAAGTTCTAGGATAGTCTGGTAGGAGTTTTTTAAAAAAAGAATTATTTTTATCCATACTATTTATCTCATATGTTCCCATAGATCTATGTTTAGTAAAGTATAATGTGATTTATTTTATCCCATTTGTTTGTCATGACTCAGACTTCCACTTGGCTCATTTTCTTATTTGCCCTGAGTTCTGTAGTGATCTGGAGAATATATTTGGATAATTACATGTTTCATAAATGCTTATGATTGATTAATAAAATTGATACATTAATAAAATTGCTAATCATTTCTTTTCATAACTCAGGCTTCTACTTCTATGACTAAATATTCGTTGCATAAATTAGGGTAATCTCTATTCCTGATAGTTAACTCATATGCAGTTTATTAACAAATAAAAGCAGTGATAAGGCAGAGAGATTTAGCTATTTATAGTATTTTGGATATGTGAAAGCTTATAGCCAGTTACCTCTGACCCTCTTAACAATATAGATTCCTCATTTTTTTTAATCAGTCTCATATCATTCAGTTCATTTAGATGCTGATTAAAGTTTGTCTTCGAGAAAAAGTTGCATTCAGTCTCAAGAAATAAACTGCATTAGTCTTTTTTGTGTAGTTTCTTTATAACATGATCACTTTCCCATGACAATTTTTACTAAGAAAAAAATTCTTCCTTTCTACTCTTCCACAAATTCCACATAGATCACAGATAAAACATCTATCTTCTTTCTTACTCTGTAAGGAGAAATACTTTATAGTCAGACATTTCTTAGCTGTCACTTCAAAACTTCTGCAAAAACTACTTTTGCTCATCATTCCACTTGATTCTTAAAGATTCTATAATAGAGTCCCTTGGAGAGAGATGTTTGAGACCAGGGTTCCACTTACATGTTTTAACTCCACCATTTAGAATGTAAAAGTCATTGAGAGTCCAGAAGACTCACCTTTGAATCCAACTGCAGACAGTAGCTGTGTGACCCTGAATATGGTACTTAACCCTATTTGTCTCAGTTACCTCATCTGTAACGTGAACAGAAAAAGGAAGTGTGAACCATTAAGGAAACTAACAATCTGATTTCTAATAGGAGTAAAGATTAGGGACTTTCTAAATTTGGAAAGCAGAGTGAACAGGTTCATTTCTTTGTCTTCAGAAAAGAAGGTCTTTAAACAATTAAGGGAACATGGAAACAATAACTAAGTGATCTCAGTCCAGACCAATTTTCTTATAAGACATAGATTGCTTGAGATACAAAGTTGTTAGAAAACCCCTCACATTAGTCATCAGTCTTTGGATTTAATTGTGTTCAGTTAGTATAACTTAAGCCTTTGGTTAAGGGTCTCTAAACAGCTGGTAGAGGTGGTCCACTTTCCCAGACATGCTGGGCTAGTTTCAAATAACGCTATTAGGTTTTCTCCCAGTTCCCACAATTGAATAAAATTTTCTCACAGGACAGATTGGACTGGACCTATATTTGAATAGAAATGGAACTGAGCTGACTTCAGAATTGTCACAAGGTGGAGTCAATGTGATTCACTCACTTCCCACAGTTGACCACTTGCTATCCTAGTCCTCTCAATTTTCTCCCAACTGGGAGGAACTGTAGCCCAACTCTGAAGGACTTTAGATATAAATAATATTATCAGATGAAGCAATTACATTTGAATTGCTTATTTGCCAAAACCAGAGAGGGCAGGAAGGTATATTGAAAGAACTAAAAAAATACATCGAATAAGATCATTATATATTGATGTTTTAGTTTTGAAATAATATGAATTTCAAAAGCATCATGTATCTCATTAAGATTTAAGGTAGAAAACATTCAGAGAATTGAATATGCTTTAATCACAATGTGGAATACTATACTTTTATGTTGGTTGCAATGCTTTCTCTATGTCTTGAGAGATACTTATTCTTTGCTGTGACCAAAAAGCCATGCTAGGTGTTTTATTACTTTGTTGTGGACTTAGAAAACCCAAAGCTGCTTTCCTGTCATTGTGAGGTATTCTAAAAAAGCACTTTATTGGAGAGAAGTAAACAATAAATGGGATTATATTATTGTCATCTTTGCCACCTTTGTCCTTTAACACAAATAATTAAGCTTAATCAACTAAGCTAAACTGAAGAACACAATTATATTTCCACCCATTTTGTGGCTTTCCCAACTTACAGAATATATATTATTATTATTGCCTTGCAACTTTAATTACAGAATCTTAAGAATATATGAATCCCTAATTTTTTTTTTTCACGACAGTGGTGGATAGGCAATAGTTCCTTTCCTTGTTGAGTGACAATTCATTTAACTGAGATCTTAAAATTTTCTTACAGTTTAAGAATGAATGATGATTGCTTATTGAGTTTTAACTATTTTTATTTTATTAAGTAAAACAACTACCTTTTCCTGATTTTGTACTTTCAGCAGCATATAGACAGAGTGTTGGAGGGGTAGAGCTTTGGCTTTAGGAAGTCCTATCCGTGATATTTCGCCTATGTGACTGTGAATAAGTCTGTAAGTTACAGTAAATTACCAACTTTGGTATAGAGAGTTTCCACACCAATATCTCTCTCTACACAGATGTAATCTTTACCAAAAGTAGCTCGTCTAGCTTGTTGTTCAAAGGAAGCTTGAATTGTCAACTCTAGAAATGGGATTTGGTCTTCATTGGAAGCTATAGCAAGTTGTTGCAAGCTAAGTTACAAAATAAAATATAGATATATTTGAGCAACTTAACAAACTTCCAGCCATAGGAGATCAGTCATCTTAGTAGAAGGCCAGTTCCATTACAAAATAAATTTGTCAAGCAGTATTCTTAAATGACAGTAGGATTCGAAGCTCATTATATTTGAGGAAGTTGACCTAGTTGTTTCAGCCAAACTTAAGAAAACTTGGCAAGAGTTGGAGAATTAGAATTGGAGTCAGTTTTGGGTTTAAATTCTTCTTATATTTTTAGTTCTATAGCCCTAAACATATCTTTTAACCTTTCTCTGCCTCAGTTTTCTAATCATTGATATGGAGCTTGTGGAGAGTAGTACAGGTATTTTATGAACATTAATACTTTATATAAATATAAATTCTAATGATTAAAAGTTACAATTTACTTTCTACATGAGTTAGATTTTTTAAAATTTTAGTATTTCCCAATTAAATGTAAAGATAGCTTTCAACATTCATTTTTGTAAAATTCTGAGTTCCAAATATTCTCCCTCTATCCCTCCCCTCTCTCCCTCTTCCCCAAGACATCAAGCAATCTGATATCATGTTAAACATTTTTCTGTGAAAGAATCAGAACAAAAGGGAAAATCACAAGAAAAATCCCCAAAGCAAATTAAAAAAGTAAAAATAGTAAACTTTGATCTGCATTCAGTCTCCATAGTTCTTTCTCTGGATGCAGATGAATTTTCTGTCACATGTCTTTTAGAATTGTCTGTAATCACTGTATTGCTGAGAAGAGCTAAGTTCATCATAATTGATCATATCACAGTGTTGCTGTTACAGGGTACAGTGTTTTCTTGGTTCTTCTCACGTTATTCTGCATCAATTCATACAAGTCTTTCCAGGTTTTTCTGAAATCATTCTGCTCATCATTTCTTATTAGCACAATAGTACACCATTACGTTTATATACCACCACTTTTTCAGCTATTCCCCAATTGATGGCATTTCCTCAATTTCCTATTCTTAGTCACTACAAAAAGACCTACTTTAAATATTTTTATTCAAATAGATTATTTTCCCTTTTAAAAAATACGTTGGAATCTAGATCTAGTAGTGATATTTCTGAATCAAAGTGGATGTGAAGTTTAAATGGCCCTTTTGGGCATAGTTCCAAATTGCTCTCCAGAATAGTTGGATCAGTTCACAGGATTTAGATCTTCTATACAGTGGTTGCTTTTGGTTAGAAGTAATTCATGCAGTATTGTATCTGTGGCCTCTTTTGTTTGAGAAGAAACCTTGTGAGGTAAACTACTGTCTGTGACTCTTCTTTTCAGGAATTCCTAAAAATGATTTTGCTTCTTTTGCATTAACTGAACTTTGTAAGTTTTCTCTGATAAAGATATAATAGATTAGTTTTAGCTGCATTATCTAATGGAGCCTAGATAAGAATTGAAAGCAAAGGTCAGCCTGTAGAACAACTCTAAATGATCAAAAGCTGGCAGCCTTCCTGAATACAGAGTAGTCAGACTGTAATTGACCTTCATTCAGTCAAATGATCAGTACTTGTCAATAACTCTTGTAATAAGAGAACTCCTATTATCAATTTTTAATTTACTGAGCCACTGCAGAAACTGAAAAGCCATGTGCTTATTCCATAACTGTTTGGGAAAACAAGATCAGTTTTATCATTTGGAAAAAAATAGTTTATATATCTATCTCTATGGTGACATAATGGACCTCAAAAATAAAGTAATAACTGTATTAGTTAGACCAGACCTGATGGCTTAACTAGTATTCTGATTCAGTATATCTGCATACTGGCTAATGCTTTTGTTCATTCTGAGCAAATCTTGTTGGAAATGTTTGAAGAGGGAAAAACAGTCAAAATAGTCAAAACCCAAACAACTGTAGTTTGATGTGGAAATTTACCTTCAATCTGATTTGAACCATGTGTTTTAAAGTTCTGTAAAGCAAATGCTTGACATTTAAAGTCTTCATTCATATTTAGGTGATTATGAAGATTGCATTTCTTCCATGTTTCCTTTCTTGTCACTCTGTAAGCAAAGGAACATGTCTTAGTTTTCTATGTGAAAAAAAAACATAAAATAAGTTATTTTTAAAAAAGAGTTATAGTATAAGGTAAATGATTTTCTCAGTGTTATAATCATTGAAACAAAGTTTCAAAACCCATGACTCCTCAATTCTCTAATTTTGAAAAACTCACATGTAAACATTTATAAATGCACTTGTACACACATATACTCATATGCATATGTATACATGTCTCTATACATACATAAAAACATAAGAATCTTAAATGTTTTGAAAGGCAATTAGAAGGGGCTTCTGGATCATATTACCAACAAGATTCGGGACTGAATTCTCAGAATCTCCCAAAATAAGAATCATCCCAAAGAGGTAAAGTAGTTGCATCTGTTTCCACAGATCAAGACACCCAAGAAATTCAACCAGGTAACAGTATTGTGAATTAATAACAGAAAAGGCTCATCTCCTACCCTCCTCAGCTCCTCTTCCTCAGCGGGACAAACCTGAGGTCCCCATGATCTTGTTCTCAGTTATCCACTACAGGAACCTTGTTGCTGTTATTTAGTGACCAATATACTTTACTCCTGCCTCAGTTCACCATTCTGTAAATAGCTCTGTCCCCAGATGTGTTTCCCCTCCTCTCTTTAAGGAAGAGATGGAGACATAGGAAAGAGGAAACTGACTTAGTTTGAAATGTCAGTCCTTACTTATAGCAGGGCTTCCCCAGAAAATTCAAGAACAGAGGAAATTTGGGCAGGGTGTCTGTTAGCATGTGTGGGACTGTACCAAGTCTAAAGGAAAAGGGAATTCAGTTGGTGCCAGATTTGGCTTGAGACCAACGTACATCCCTTGAGGAGTGGAAAGAGGCTGAGATAGCTTTAAGGTACAGTTCTGAAAGGATTCACCATCAAAGAGGAAGGAATCAAGAAGTGATAGGAGAATATAAGGGGGAAAAGTACTGACATGATCAAAGATCTCATGAGGAAGTATAGAGTTAGAATCCCTGAGTCCAAGGAGATAAATCAACGAGGAAGATGGCCTCTGGATCATCTAAATTGGATCAAACATCTTGACGAAATATCATGGAAGTTAAAATTGAAAATTCTTAAGACCACAGATTTTTCAAGTAACCAGAAGAAACACCTTCAAATGTAAAGGAAAGGAAATAAGAATGTCACGAATATTCTGTACCCACTAGAAACCTTAGAAGGGAATGAAATAATTTACTGCAGAGGTGCTCAATATGTACATGACAAACTCAAGCAGAATCATCAATGAAAAAAAGATGGCCATTTAGTAAAAGAGAGTCAGGTGAATCATCTTTGCCATAGCAGCAAGAGAAACAATCCAAGACTCAGATGTAAGCAGATTATTCCCTCTTTGAGTATCCCAGATGAAAGAAATATATGAAAGGTAATTAAATCCACCTACCAGGGAAGTAACAAAATAACTGAGCTCAGAAGAAAAGAGAAGAAAATTCATATCAACCAATAAATTACAACCAGAAGAAATCAAAATCTACTATATAATATGATAACACAGCTGAGAATATAAAAAAGAGGAATATATTTAAAAATGTAAAATGTTGAAACTAATAGAAGACCAAAAAGAGATCATATATATTCCAAACTCAGAAAACAGGTGAAAGAATTTACCATTGGAGAAAAGGATTTCCTAATTCTGTTAGATTCAGAGGACAGTACTATCAAATTAAAAAAAAGATTAGTATCAGTACAACAAATTTTTCTAAAAATTAATAGAATGAACAGTCTACATACAAGGTTCTTTTTAGGAGAGAAATATAGTTCTAATACCTAATTCAGGAAAAAGAATTGTAGGCTGATCTCATGAATGAATATTGAATCAAAATTTTCAGATGGAATTTTGTCACATTACAGTAATTTTTTTCAAGAAATAATTCCTTAAGACCAAATGGGATTTATACTAGTTTTGCAGTGCTAGTTTGTGAATTAAAAGCATCCATTCTCATTCAGGAAACATTTATTAAACACAGGCACAGTGCTAAGAACTTTGCAATTATCTCATTTGATCCAAAATTACTTGATTATCTTAGTAGATTCAGAAAAAGCCTTTGACAAAGTAAAACACTTAGTCTTAAAAAATGCCAATAGCTAAAACCAAGAACAAAACTACCACACAAAATATAGACGCTTTTAACCTTTTAAAAATAATATATTAAGAAGAACACAAAACAAAGGAAAAAAGCATCCTATTGAAAAGAGATACATTAGAAGCTTTCTGATTTAATACAAGATTAAAATATTGTTGCCCACTTAACTCTCTATTATTTGACATAGTTCTGAAAATGCTAGCAATAGTAAAAGGATAAGCAAAAGAGATTAAAGACTTATATGAAAATATGACATAAAAATATTCTCCTTTGCTGATCGCAAGATGGTTTACTTAGAAAATTATAAAAATCTTCAAAGATACTAATTGGAACACATAACTTCAGCAGACTTGTAGGATAATTCTAGAGGTAACAATGGAATGAAACCCCATTCGAAATCACTATAATATATATTGGAGGGATAAAACCACCAAATCACACTTGTATGTTGCAATTCCAAGTTGCCAAGTATACTACAACTTCCATTTATACCATACTCCTTAAAGAAATGAAGAACAGCTTTAATAGCTGGAGTGTAATATTCAGTGTTCATTGATAAAACTCTGGTAATGTAATAAAAATGTCAATTTGACCATTACCTTCCCATTACAATGCCATTCTAATCAAATTATGAAAGGGATTTTCAATCTAACTTGACAAAATAATTCATTTAATAAAACAAAAGGCATAAAATATCAAGAGAGATAATAAAATAGCTTAAAAATGAACAGGCAGTAATATTTCTAGCATCAGACTATATTATAATGCAGTGATTAAAACCATTGGTTAAAAAAATGGAAGGTGAATCAATGGAACAAACTAGACAATGGAGAATCAGAAACAATGGTGCTCAGTAACTCAGTGTTTAATAATTTGTAAAGTAAAACTTAGCAAAGTACTCCCTTTTTGATAAAAACTTCTGGGAAAACTGGAATTTAGTCTAGCAGAATTTAGACTTAAACCTACTTTTAATACCATATAAATAATAAATTCAAATTTGAACTTAAATATCATGCCACAGTAAAATTAGAAGTGATTCAGATCTTATGCCTTTCACAGCTAACAGTAGAAGATATATTCTTAATCAAAGGATTGAGGTAATTACAGAAGATAAAATATATCATTTTAATTATATGGAGCTGAAAAGTTTCTACACAAATAAAATTAATGTACCTTGAATAAGCAAGGAAGTGATTGGATGTGAAAAATCTACTTAACAAATTTCTCAGATAAGAGTTTGTTATCCTAGATACATAGATATCTTACAGAGATATAAAAGAAAAGAATATGAACAATCTATTCTTAAAAGAATTTCTAACAAATTTACAGAAAAAATATGTTACTAAAAATGCAAATCAAAATAATCCTCAACTGCAAGGTGACAAAGATTACACAAGGTTAGAATAGTAAGCTTTGGAATTGGGGGTGGGGGTGGGAAGATAGATACATTAGTGCATTATTAGTGAAGCTGTGAATCAGTAGAGCCATTTTGGGAAGCCATTTGGAATTATGTGAATAAAGTGACTAAAATATCCATACCTTTTGCCTCAAGAGATTCCCTTACTATGCATACACCCCCAAGGAAATCATTGATCAGAAAGTCCTCCTGTACATGGAAATATTAATAGCATCTCTTTTTTTTTTTTTATTGTAGCAAAGAACTGGAAACACAATTGAAATCCATTGATTGGGGAATGCCTAAACAAATTATGGTACATGAATAATGTTACCTGTTCAGTCATTTTTCTGTCATGTCTGACTCTTCAGTTAGATTTTTCTTGATAAAAATATTAGAATGGTTTGTCATTTTCTTTTCCAACTTACTTTACAGATGAAGAAACTGAGTCAAACAGGGTTAAGTGACTTGCCTAGGGTCACACAGCTATTATATGTCTGAAGACAGATTTGAACTCCAGAGAATGTGTCGTCCTGCCTCTAGGCCCAACTTGGCATGCTATAAGAAACACCCAAGGTGATTACTACAGAAAACCATGTAAACCACTGGAATTTATTCAGGGACATCAGAGCCAAGAATCAGTATATACGGCTCTAAGAATAAAAATGGAAAGATCGACTACAAAAAAATTGCAAAATTAAAAGAACTAGTATTTTCCCAAAGAAGAGATATGAAAAGAGTATTCCACCCCTCTCCTTTGCTGAAGTGGAAAGTCCTTGAGTTTAGAAAATTGCCTGTTTTCATACTTTTTTTTCAGTATATTGATAAATTTTGCTCCCCCCTTTTTTAAAGTCTTTAGAAATTGTTATGGCATGGCTAATGATGAAAGAATAAAATCTATTAATAAAATATATTGGGGTAAAAACATCTTAAGAGACTAGATAACTACTATAACTCAATTCAGTACATTTGTTAAGAATCTACTGTATATCAGAAAGCTGGGAGGCATAGTGGATAGAGCAGCAGAGCTAGAGTCTGGGAGGCTCATCATCTTGAGTTCAAATGCGGCCTCAGTTAAAAAGTCATTTCACTCTATTTGCCAAAGTTCTTCATCCATAAAATGAGAAGGAAATGACAAATCACTCCAATGTCTCTGACAAGAAAGCTCCAGATGGGATCAGGAAGAGTTGGACATGACTGAAAAAGGACTGAACCAACAGCAAATGTTAACTCGGTTAAGTGCTAAATACAAATAGAGGCAAAAGACACTTCTGAAATACATTTAAGTGAAAGTTAGGCTGGATGACCAATGAGGTCCCTTCCTATTCTGAAGTTCTTTGAACAATACCCTTGTGTGTTAGGGGTGTTACATATGATATTTCCTCCATTTTATGGGGAGCAAAACTAATGCTCAAAGAGGTTAGTAAATTGACCGTGATTATGGTAGCCAGTGGAAGCAGGGGCATCACTGGGATTTGAATTTATGTTTCTTGATTATAAGTTAAAGGTTTTAGTTTTTTTTCTGGACAGCAATTTGGAATTATGCCCAAAGGATAATAAAAATGAGCATACCCTTTGATCCTGGAAAACCACTACTGTGTCTGTATCCTGAAGAGATTATAAAAAAAGGTGAAAACATCACTTGTACCAAAAAAAAAAACATTCATAGCAGCTCTGTGATGTTAAAGAATTGGAAATTGAGAGAATGTCCATCAATTGGGGAATGGCTGAACAAATTGTGATTGATATATATATATATATATATATATATATATATACATATATATATATACATACATACACACACACACACACACACACACACGGGATGGGATTTCAGAATTTCAGAGAAGCCTTTAAAAACTTGTATGAATTGATGGTGAGTGAGAGCAACAGAACCAGAAGAACATTATATACCCTAGTAGCAACATGAGGTGATGATCAACTTTAATGGACCCACTCATTCCATCAATGCAATACTCAGGGACAATTTTAGAGCATCTGCAACAGAGAATAATATTTGTATACAGAGAAAGAATTGTGGGGTTTAAACAAAAAACAAAGATTATTACCTTCAATTTTTCAAAAAAATTCTATACTACATGATTTTTCTATTTCTAATATTTTATTTCTTCCTCTAGGATATGTTTTTTTCTCGCAACATATTCAATTTTGATCAGCATATAGCACGGAAACAATGCAAAGATTATCAGATTGCCTTCTGGGGTGGGGAGTGAAGGGAGGGTGAGGGAAAATTGTAAAATTCAAAACCTTACAAAAATGATAGCCAGAAACTGTTATATAGTTAGAAAACAAATAAAATAATTTACATAATAAAAATATTTAAATAAAAGCTAGTTCTCCTCCCCCCAAAAAAAAACCAAGTTAAGGGTTTTTTAAAGTGTACTATGCTGCCTCTGAAACCAACAAAATCCAGTCTTGCCCTTCTTTATTGAGAAATACCCATCTCTCTCCTCACTTAACAGCTACTTCCATGTTCATCTTTCCTCTCTTCTTTCTTTTTTTATAATATATTTACCTATTTACTCCCCCAGTTCTATAATTTGAAGGCTAAATGTACTCCAGTAGCTGTTTTTAAATTAGTCAAGGATTTCCCAGAACTCTCCACCATATACACTGATTCTCTTTTTGTGTTCAATGTGATTTTCTGTTGAATCACGAGAGTATGGAATCCTTGCAAGCCAGAACTGAAAGAGAACTTTGACATCCTTTATGCTTACTCTCTTATTTTATAGACAAAATATCCTGCAAGTTTTTTGATTTTGTGTTTGCTTCTATAGCATTTTATGTGAGATCTTGTACAAAAATAATCTACCATTGTGAAATGTTTGGGTTTTTTTTCTATTTTTTTATAATAACTTTTAAAAATGGTTCTCAGAGCATGATTTGGGGACCCTCAGACATCCCTGAGTTCCTTTCAGGAGATATACAATGTCAAATACATTTTTATGATAATCCTAAATCATTTTAATTTCTTATGTGGAAATGTTGATAGACAAAACCTACAGTTAAAAAAAGTTCTTTGAGATAAGGGGTGTTGTTGAATTTTTAAGAGTGTAAACAGTATAAGACACCAGCCTTTTGAGACCCAAGCTATGGATTTGATTCCTCTGTGGGCCAATTACCTTTAACTGGGTTCCATGCCCACAAACTGTCCCCGGACCAGCTTTCTGGCTCCTGTATAGCATTGATCCCAAAGGAGAGAAGGCACAGGAGTACTGATAAATCACAAATCTGCCACTATTAGTGTATACAGTGTACATAGAAATCCTCATCTTCATATGACATATAGTATGGTATTGCTTATTAAATCTAGATTATCATTATTTTTTCTTACACCACTTGAAAGCTTATGGATATAGCTAGCTAGTCTATTCATCAATCTTAGTTATTTTACTCTATGTCCATGTTCATAAAAGTGTTGATTTATTTGATTAAGGTTACATGCTCCATACCCTAGATTACAGTTTAGACCACAAATTAAAGTTCAGTATTCCTAAATCAAGTTGTTTGTTATGGGGTAAATGCTGATAGCGTCACATATTATTGATGGGTCCTTATCCAGTCATCAATCATTTTTTGAAGGTGATAACAAAATATGTGAATTACAGGTTACACTGTAGACAGACTAATACTTCATTTGTTCAGAGTTTCAGTCTGGAAACTGAAGTCTAGAACTAGTGCTTTCTGACATCTTTGAGAATTCTGTTTTAATTTCATCCTCCATTATGACAGTGAAGAATATATAATAACAAATTATTTTCTAGTTTTTTTACTTGTATATTTATTTGCTTGTGCATGTCTTGTCTAGATCATAAACTCATTGAAGACAAAGCTGCTTTCTTTCTATTGCCATTATCTCCATCAGTGATTTGTGAGTAGAAAGCAATCAATACATTGTTTGTGCTTTCCATTATTTGAAAGTAAGCTTTTTGGAGGATTTTTAATAATCTATGATGAATACCTAAAAATTCCAAAGTATTTTATTTACTATAATTTCTTGTTTCTTTAAGAAATATAGCAAAATTATTGATCTCTTTAAATTATGCTGGTGCTTTTCTGATTCAGTACATTCCTAAAAATCTTGTCTTAAGATGACTGTAAAGCACTCTTAACAATCTGGTTGGAGTCAAGATTTGTCTTTAGGGTTAAATGTGAGCTATCTTCTTTTATTATATTTGATTTTTATACCCATTATTCCCTCTTTTGTCACTAGGTGGTGCCACTACAAATTAAGGACCCTTGCCTTCAGATTTTCAAAGCCGTTCTAGTCCTTGGCAGGAATTGTCAAATTTATGGACTAAGGGGGGGCTAGAAATGAGCATTGGGACGTATATAGAAAGCCTCAAAGAGTGTTAGTGAAATTATGAGAATCAGGAACTGTCTGCACCTACAAAACTGTTGATCTTCATGTAAAGAGATCAACAACTCTGGCATTTATAATGCAAAATCCCTGTAACAAAGTAGAAGTTCTCACTTATCTTTAGCAACTTCTTTAGCATTCTTCACATCCAATCAGTTTTAAGGCCCTTTTGTCCTTCTCTGATGTTTCATTTCCATTTACTCCTTTTAAAGATCATTATCATGACTGGAGTTCAGGCCTCAATTACATCTTTCCTGTGTTCACAGTCAGTGTACTTGAGGAAGGGCATGAGGAGGAGGGGCCTGCTTTAGTCATTACTTATTTTAGCAGAAAACTCTAAATCTTGACAGTTACCCTAATTGTTGTGAACAACACCAATCCTTTTAGCTGACCCTTTAGCACCCTGATGACTACAGAAAACAGTATATGTATGTGAGTATGTGTATGTGAATAGTTTAATTTCTCTTATTCATGTTCTTGCTTTCTAAAAATAGACCATGACCATTCTCTAGGAACTTATTGAAAGATTGAGACTTTAGTGTGTGTGTGTGTGTGTGTGTGTGTGTGTGTGTGTATATACATTTAATTGCATTTATATGTACTATATATAATATATATTTGCATATATATATATTTTTGTTACAAATACTAAAATATCCAAGAACCATTGTAGCACTTAGACTTTTGGTTAATTCTCATTGTCAAACTTATCTTTAATATTTCTTTTTTCATCAGTTCTCACACATGTCATTGTTGGTAACATGCTGAGGTTTCCTTTTGTCTTTACAAATTCCCTTTGGTTTGTTTACAAGTATGATTTTTGAAGTATTTCAGTGTTTGGTGATTACTACCTAAGTTGTGTCATCTTAAAGAATGTTGGTGTCAGATATATTCTTTTTTGTTTTGTTTTTGGTTACAACAAACAATTTTGAATTATCAAATGTACCATAATGTTTCTCAGAAAGGGGGATAGCTTGATTTCTTCCTCCCTTTCATTTCTGGATCCAGCTCATTATCCATCTGTTGTACTAACCTAGGTTATGTTTCTAACCTATTTAAGACTAACAACTCTCAGTCTTTCCCTACACTCCTCCCCCCAACTATTTGAAGACTTTAGCATCAATAACCATATCTTCTTGAACACCTTGTTCTTGCAGTTCATCAGTTCCTTAACCACCCTTGAATACATGTCCACTCTACCCCAAGCATCCTAAAGAATGATGTCATACTTAGTTCTCACCATTCCCTCTGCTTCCAATTCCCAAATTCTCCTCCCTGAAAATATTCTCCCCTTCTATATATGCTGCCCCTCAATCTAGGACTTGAACCCAACCCTGAGATTGAGTAGCATGCTTTACTAGCAATTGTAGCCAAGAGAGGACTGTGGATTCTTCAGTTATATCAGTGGAGCCAGGTCAGTCAGTTAGCAAATTTGAGCTAAGTGACAGCCTTTCCCTTGTCTGAGTATGGAGCCAACCTAAATTCATTATTAGGTTGCTCCAGATTTTTAGCAGCTCCCAAAGACCAAGTAGGGAAATTTCTTTTGGATTATGTTTAACCAGCAAAACCTGAATAGAAAGAAAAAAATAAAGATAGGGAGAAGGATAGTGAAAAATCAAAGCTTGCTCCTAACCAGAAGAATAAGTATATCCTCTTAGAAAAACTGTCTTTTAAGGGATACATTAGTACTATACTATAGCAGACTTGCATAATCAATGAGTTTGGGACCACCCACCCTCTAGACTCGTTGTTCAGAAAGGTCTTTGTAAACTGGCAAGTGCTTTATAAATGTGAGTTGGGGCCTGTAGCAAGAATGACATCTGTCTACAGTGTGATGGAGTGGAAAGGGAAGACGGTATCCTAAGTTACTGAGAGACTGGATTAGGTTGTGTTTTGGGAGTGAGCACCCACATGAATGAAATTATAGAGATTGTAGATTTAAAATTGGCTAATTACAGAATTACAGAGTTCAAAGAAACCACAGAGACTGTCTTGTCAACTCAGAGTGGAACAAAATTTTCTTTGCAACATCCTAGATGAAATGCCATCCAGTCTTTTCTGGAAACCCTCTAGTGAGGGTGATGTCACTTTTGGTGACAGCCCTTTCCAGTTCTGAAGAGGTCAAGCTAGAAAAATGTTTCTTAAGTCTAACCAAAATCTTCCCCTTTGCATCTTCCACTCATTATTCCTGGTGTGAGGCAGAACACTAACTCTGTTTATGAGAATATTTCAGATACTGCATGGGTTGTCTCTCTGATTGAATCTTTGGAGAAGTATCAGAAACCTAGACTTAGAGGTGATCTCATATTGATCTAGATTTTACATGAACTAAGGTCCTGAGAGGCTGATTTGTCCATCTAAGATAGGATTGGGGCCTGAGTCTTCTTCATTCAAAATCTAGTCTTCTTTCTACTGCATTCTTTATATGATATGAACCCAAGGCCTATCTCTCTTGCTATCATTAATGAATGTTGCCTCAGTTATATAAGTGATATATAGAGATTCAGAACAAGAAACATTATCAATTTGAACATGTTGAAACCCTAACACAATACTAGGGACTGATACTACTAATTGTAAAATATGTACGAAGGTCCCATGGTCTTAGAGATTTTTTGCTATGTAACATCCAGGTTATTTTTTTTTTACACTCTTTCAAGATGAGTATAGTTTGACTTTCTGAGTTTTTTGTCTTTAGAGCAGTTTAAATCACACTAAATTTTTTCAAAAAAATTCATTTTTGTATGTTGTTCTTTTATGTTATTTTGGTATATAATTGAGAGATAGCAAGATTGTATAATTTGGAAAGGAAACCACAAGTTATCAAGTTAAGTTTTTATGTCAGTAGAAATAAGTTTAGTATTAAAGAATTTTGTTTCTTCTAATATTGATCCCAAACCACTGATCTGATTGGTCCTATCTTTGTTGCAATTTTGTAATTGCAATTCATTGTTCTCCTTTTAAAGGTTGGTTAAGGAAGAAATGTAGCACAATGATCATTGAAACTCATGTCCATACCCCCCCATAATGAACAAAATCAGTTTTAACTAGCATATTTATATTTTCTCCTGAAATATAGTTGTGTGTAAATTAATTGGGGTAAAGTGCAATAATTAAGTTTATTGACATACAACGTAAACTTTATGACTTTTCACATCTTTTAAAAAAGACTATATATATACATATATATATGTAAATATATCTTTCCTGCAAACAATTGTTTTACACCATTTAGAATTAATATTTGGGGCACATTTTTAATTCTTCAAGAAAGCATTATAAATCATCATTCTGGATAGTAAGCATCTTTTGACAAATAATTATTTTTCCAAGTTTAGCCCCTATGTTTTCACTGGAGTTTATGCTTTTACCACCATCTCTTGTTTAAATAACTTTATCTTTGGTGATACGTGGTATAGAGTTGTCTATCCCATTGGAGAATTTTCACAATTGTAAAACAGTTTTTTCTGAGTACATTGACATATTCTGAAAGCTCATTATTCCTTCAATGGGCACAAGACTTCCAGATATCCCCCTAGACTTGTTTTCAGATGGATGATTTTCCTGGCATTCAGGCATATCTCGATGTCTTCTGTTAAAAGTTTTAGTTTAGCCTTAAATGAAAAAGTGGCATCAGTAAAAATATCACTGAAATATACCAGTTTCCATATCATTCCCTCTTTTTTCTCAAGGAATTCAGTACTATCTTTTCCTGTATTTCTCCCTTTTCTTCCCCAACCCTCCTTCTATACCTGAGTACATTAGTATGAACATTGATATCTTCTCACCACCCCACAGTTCCCATGAGCAACATCTTCATTGTCTCATCTACCCAGAAGAATGATCATAGATCTCACCCACATTGCCCATGGTCTTGAAATCTAATCATTTCCCTTTTCTGTACTTTTAAAAAGTTTATTTCATTTTTTCCTAAATCTATTTTGCATTTTGCTTACCCCCATCTCAATTATATCCATCTCTTCTTGTTCTCCTGGGCTGTCTCCCCTTCTTTGACTATCCTTTAATAGTCTCCACCCTATAAATAGCTAATTCAGTTATACAGTATTTTCCAATGCTTTTTTTGTTGTTGTTTTTTGCAAGGCAAGGGATTAAGTGACTTGCCCAAAGTCACATAAAAGTATTAAGTATCTAAGGCTGGATATGAAGTTAGGTCCTCCAGACTGTAGGGCTTTATCTACTATGCCACAGAGCTGTATCATATCACTGCCTTTGACTCTGTTTATATCCTAACAATCCTCAGCCCCAGAATTGTCACTAGGACCTTCCTTCTCTATATTCTTGAGCTACTGTACATTCTTAGATGCCTTACATTAGGTCTACTACACATTTGAGATATTTAAAATAAACTGGATCTTCAGTGCTGTGTGTTAATATATTTAGTTTTTCTTAATGGATTCATTTCCTTCAGTGGCTATTACAGATTCTTCATTCACCAGTGCTATCCACACATCCCTCTTAGATTTCCTTATTTCTGCTCTCTTCATATCAATCAATGGCCTTTTAACTGTATATTCAGGGTCACTTTCTCAATTCATCCCTAAATCCTTCTATTTAGCCCTCTTTCTGAAAGAGATTTCTTTTCTGAGTTCTAGTTATGTAGTCATTATATAGTCAGTGTTATAGTTTAGTTTTATGTAGTCATTATTTGCATTTGTTTTCTGCCTTGTAAGTAACCCCTTAGGCATCTTATACCCACTAACTAATAAACAATTCATTATCTCCTTCTCTAAACCAACCCTTTCTTCCCCCATTTCTATTTCTGTTGAAGATACCACTGTACCTTTCAGTGTTCTTCTTAGTCATAATCCCAAACACCAAGGTTTCTAAGTTATCCTTGACTCTTGGCTCTCCTCCCACATCCAATCAGTTGTGAAGTCCTAACATTTCTTTTTTTTTTTTAAAGGTTTTTGCAAGGCAAATGGGGTTAAGTGGCTTGCCCAAGGCCACACAGCTAGGTAATTATTAAGTGTCTGAGACTGGATTTGAACCCAGGTATTCCTGACTCCGGGGTGGGTGCTTTATCCACTACACCACCTAGCTGCCCCGAGTCCTAACATTTCTACCTCCACAGTATATCTTTCTTGCATCTCCTTTCCTCATTAACAGAGACACCACCTGTTTCAAGTCCTCATTATCTTCCATCTGGATGAGTGCAGTAACCTTCTTTATTTGTCTCCCTACTTTCAGTTTGACTTCTCTCTAATACATTTTATTCATGTCTGACCATTTTACTCCCTTACCCCCAAACTTCTACTGGTTCTTATGTGTTCTAATTTAAAATATAAACTTTTTAGCCTGACATTTATGGCCTTTCATCATCAGAGAAGGGAAGCACTTTTCAGTCTTATTTTATACTGGTTCCATAATGAATTCCACATTTCATCTACTCCATCTTCTACTTTTGTGTATTTGTATAAACTTTTGTTCCTCAGTTTGGGATTCATGCCTTCTTAACTTTATTTTAGCTGCCATCTCAAAGATGGACCCTTTTTTTATTCTTGACTTTGGTTTGGACAGAGTAGACTTTAAATAAAGGTACTATGAATTAAATGAAATGCACTTGAATTGTTACATATCTTGTCTGATCAACCCAATTATAAAGTCCTCCAAAGTGTATAAGACCTTTTCCATCCACTTAGTCTCTCAAACAATGTTGGCATTCTACAGTCAAGCTTCGATTAGTGTGAGTAACAAATTTTTTAAAGTGGGAATAATGTGTCCTGTAAAGTGGTTACAGTTATTCCAATTTGTCCTGCATATTTCCATCAAGCCAGAACCAATCACTCTAGATTTTATAATTATAACTTTGAATGCAGCAAATCTAAATAAGAGACCACTTCAAGGGGATTAATTGTTCCTACTAATCAGGATTGTAGATATAAATACTTGTTGACTGACAGGAAAGTTAAAAGCCAGTATTTTACTTTGGAAAATTATTATGAACTTGGATTTATCTTTTTTTAAATTTTAAAATATTCAAAATTATGTGAAAATTATCATTCCTTTTTCTATTTTTTAATCTCATGTGTCATGCTATTTCTGTTCAAATATGGATTTTCACATTTGCTAAATTAAATATCAAAGGACAAGTAGGAAAGTACTTGGGGCAGCAAATCCACATCTTGTACAACTATATAATTTGTATGCAGATTGATTTTGGATTATCTGATTATCCATTTCCTTTGGGGAACCTTTGCTGTCTGGAGGAAGTCTGCTTCTGAGTGGTGGACACACCCACTATTTAGTTGTTTTCTGGAGTCTTTTCCCATTTCACTTCTCTGAATAGTGCTTTTGGACCTGGAATATAACTGCTTGAAAGCCCCCTAGAGAATACTCTTTGACATTGACCTTCTGAGTTAAAATTTCCCATTATATAATGAACAAGGGTTTGGGTTAAGTGTCAGAGACCTGTAGAATATATATTATTCATGGAAGTTGTCCCTCCATTAATTCAGGGAACTAGAAGTTAAATGGGACTGCCTTGTATTAAGGCAGAATTTGTCTAAAGGAATTTGTACAAGTGCTAGTGGGGAAAAGCTATATAAAAATGTCAGACCAGGCAAATAGTAGTTTGTCTTTTATTTGTCCTTTCTTCTTTGGATGATCAAGGATGCTGGCCATCCTCTTAGTTGGTCCAGGATTTGCTTCAGGGATTTTACTTACTCACCTTTCATCTATTTACTTCTGACTCTTAGGAGCTCTGTCTTGGGCAAGTCACTTAACCCTGACCACTTCACATCCAGGGGCATCTTCAGTCATCCTGATTCATATCTGGCCACTGAACCTAGATGGCTCTGTAAGAGAAACTGAGGCTGGTGACTTCTCACAGCCTCCCTTCCTGATGTCATGGTCATCATTGCGAGCAAAGGACAAACATTGTCGTCTCTCCCATCACCTTGGTCTCTCTGCTTTTTGTCTCTTTTCTCTAATCCATCCTACACTGAGTTGCCAGATCTATGTTCTTAAGCATAGCACATATCATTCCCCTGCTCAAGCATGTACAGTGGCTTCTAATTATCTGCAGGAGAAAATACTTTATTTGGTTGTTAATTTGAAGCCAGGCTTACTTTTCACATTGTTCTGCCCTTCACATGTACTCTGTTCTAGCCAAAGCAGTCTACTGGTCTACTTGCTGTTTGATGTTTTATTTCCTCTATCGCTTTTTTTCTTCACAGATTTCTAGGCTTCCTTCAAGGCCCCCTGATCAAGTGCTACATCCTCCTCAAAGCCTATACTATGTGTATGCACCTGTGTTCCTGTTGTTTCTCTCTAAAAGGATGTGAATGCTCTGTGGGGAGGGCTAATATTAAGTTTCATCTTTCTCTCCTTAGGATAGTATCCTTCCTGATCATGGTTAGGCAGGGGCTGAAAGGATGCTCCTTGGAGGTGTACCTTACTTGGTAATCCTCACTTAAAATAATTTCATTATTATTATTATTATTATTATTATTATTATTATTATTATTATACATGCAGTCTCCATAGTGATGATATCCTTATGTTATACTGTTAACAAATCATTTGACACAAATGATAACATTGCTCCTCTTGATATGACTTGTTCCTACCACATATTTCATTCAGTGATATGATGGCAGAAGCAATGATGACAGCTTTACTAGATATGCCTTTACTTAAGTCTCCAACTCCCTAAGCCACTCTGGTCTACTTTGTATGGACTCAAATCCCTTACCAGAGGTCCCCTGGTGTTCTACAGACTAGGAATTGTTTGTAGACAGGCTGCAACAAATCTGTCATACTAAGTAGGAAAGTACTGTGTGCAACAAATCAACATTTTGTACAACCATGTAATTTCTATGCAGAGTGATTTTGGATTATCTGATTATCCTCTTTCTGGGGCTGCCATGAATTGGAGTAGCTCCCTGCTCCTGTCAGGTCATCTAAGATACAATGGTGGGACCTTTAATGCTTAGGGAGTAGACTGTGAAACTAAGCAGATAACAGCCTCCAACCCCATGTGACAAAAAGCTTTTGATTTCGTGTTGAAAGTTCTGACCCCATATAGATAAGATCCATCACTTCTGTGTTTTCATACCTTGATATGGAACACATTGTCTGGTAACAAGGTCCTACATACCCATCTCAGACCTAGACAAATATAAGCAAAAAATTAAAGAGAATTAGGTAAAAGATTTGAATAGAATTTTAGGTATTTATATACAACATCTCTCTGGTAAATCATTGGAATGAGGGGGGAAAAAGAGTGTAGATATGTATATGTGTGTGAGTGGTATTTGTGTGTGTGGTATTTGTGTGTGTGTGCGTGTGTGTGTGATGTTCCCCTTTCTTTTCCCATAATTCACTGAAGAACTATTATATCTAATGCCTGAAATTCCAGTCCTTAACTATTTACATATGAATCATACACACACATATATATAAACACTATTATACACATACTATCATTGCATACACAAATTAACCATTTTTTCTGCAACATAATAATCTATTCATAAGTACATGAAGAAAAGCAGAAATTTTAAAGATATTTGATTGACCTCATTGCAATAAAAATTATATTTCATTAAGGTCTTAGATACAAGAATTAAAAATTAAGTAGGTGCTAAGTAATATTATCCTAAATTATTTTTAAAGAATTTGTAGATCAAAGAACAAATCATAGTGACAATAAAAATTTCATCAAAGAAAATTACAAAGATATGACATTTCAAACTTCTGTGATACAGTTAAAGCAGACACAAAGGTCAGTGAAAGAAGCAAAACCATTCTGTAGTCAAAACTCTGATCCACAGAATTCCCACTTCCTGAATTTTACACCTTTCAAGCTTACCAATTTTAATGATTAACACCCTGTCACTTCCCACTGGGAGCAGAAAGCACTTCTCACCCAGCCTCTCTAAGATTTGTTCCCTCTTATAAAAACCAAGTCCAGCTTAATGATAGATAAAGGCCATTAGGTTGGATAGAATGGAGAACGGAAACCCTCTCTTCCTAATGGGAGAGAAGGGTCACACTGACTTAATGCCAAAATTTTGAAAATCAAACTCATGTTGATGCTTCCCTAAGTCTTAATCTAACCTTTCCTCCATCTTGTAGAGATGATGGCAGATATAAGGATGTAACTCTTTTTAGGCCCAGTAGAGTCCTGATGATAATTTAAGAAATATGAAGTCCATTGAGTAGAAAAATAAAGGAGATGAATATTGAGCCTAAATCTGACTAAATCCTGGTTGGAAGGGGCAGCCTCTTTTACATATTAAGGGTTCAGACAGAGCTACAGGTAGTTGGGGTCATGAACAGGTAGATTGGGCTATGGATAGCTTAGAAAACTTTTGACTAAACTGGCAAAATTTGCTCCAACCTTCTGAATTATCTGATAATCGTAATCACATTCTATATTTTCCAGTTTTTGTAACTGTTGGAAGGTTGGGTGTGATTATTGTGGTATGTATGGATTGAGTTTAGAGTGCCATATAAAGTTCAATTTCTTTTTTTTTTTGATAAAATTCTGAATTTATATATTCCTTCCCCACTGTGGAGCATGTGAGGGAATGGGAAAAGGATAAGGGAATAAGACCTCTTACAAAAAGTAACTTGAGCTTAGTCCTGAAGGAATGGATGAAGCCAAAACTATTTTAAGGTTACATGAAGAGACCATTTTCATTTGTTGTGGCATCTTATCTCCACAGCATGACCAAATATCTAGGAAGAAATAAAAAGTTTTTAAAAATTATTTTCTATTTTTAACTTCATTTTTGTTTTTGGAATTGCCCAGTCATCCCTTATGTCAAAGAGTAAAAAATAGGAGGTAAAAATAGTTCATCAGAAATTAAACAACATGTCACTTGAACCTGATGGTATGTTTATTGCTCCTTCAAAACCATAGTCCTCCACCTCTGCAAAGAGAAGGGGCAGTGTCTTTTCTCATTTTTGTTCTTTTTGCTTCGATCCTCCTTGTTATTTTGTCTTTTGTGCCATTGGTTTTGTAAAACTAAGCTTTTAAAGTCATAATAATCATCGTAAACCTGCTAACATTTTTATTTTTCCTAGAAATCTTTCAGTGATGACAGTATACAATTTATTAAACCCATAATAATTAAAACTGGAGTTTTAACATTGCAAGGGCTTTTTTTTTAAGCTGAAGGAAGTCTGAAAGCATAAATTACCTTTGAAGCTCAGGTTTCTCTGCTCACTAGCTGAAGTCAAAATCCATTTTAGGGCAGTACCTTTGAAGCTCAGGTTTCTGTTCAGTAGCTGATACTGCCACACATTCTGGGTTGGAAATCCTCCTGGTAATAGTTGGAGATTGAGAACATGTCAGTCATTGTAACAGCTGCCTTAGACTGGCATTGATATTTAAATAGGAGAAAGTGATCTGTTCAGAATTTAAAAGTTGTTACCATGGCAAAGAGACTTGCTATCTCGTCTTTTTATCTTTGCCATTGAAGTGATCTATCTGGCTGCTTATTCCCATGAGTTTGGAGGATGAACTGCTTGTTGGAAAGCCTTCATTAGGCTAACGATGAATGTTCCTAACAGTGTCTAAATTTGATAGGCAAGATGAAAGCTTTCTGAAACCATTTGGCCTGGATAGCTCTAATTAAAATAAATTTTCCTCAATTAAAACCTGGAAAGATAATGTTAACAAAAGTTCTAATATAGGATTATTTTTGTCATTTGTTGCTCAACAACTGGCATTTCAAAACTGCTTTAAGACAAGGACCTCTCTTTAGCTAATTTAGCTTCTTGGTTCTATTTTCTATCTTTATGTGTCATTTTAGGATTTTTCCTCTACAAAGATGTTAATTTATTTAGAATATATACGTATATATATATTAATATAAACTTTATATATATACACACACATTCCTTTCTTCATCATCTCAAATCTTTTTTTTCTTCCACTTTATCCTCAAAAGGTATAAGAATGTAATCTAGTGCTGCTAAGCAATTTTGAGGTCAACTAAAATGATTAATTTTGTAGTTTTTTTATATAGCATCTCTCTTTTATTATTACTATTATTATTATTATTATTATTATTATTATTATTATTATTATTATAATCCAATCCCTGTTAGGCATAATTATTTGTAACTTGAATGTAAAACCTGGTCTCTGGTGCTAATTGTTTCTGTCACATGACAATATGAAGTTACAAGAGGGAATTTTCTTGGTTCATTTTGTAGGCTTTTGGAAGTTAAACCCTTCTGTATGGGAAGTCTTTTGTTGGGAAAATGACTGTTTGCCACCCACCCTCAATTTGACTTGCTTTTGAATATTATCATACACCTTGAGATATCTTGGTATCTGAGTGTGGCCTGATTAATTTGTGACCTTTGAAGGGTCATTTTGGTTTGATAGAAGCCATGCCCATACTATGTTTATAATTTCAGATCTTGAAATAATATCCATTTTGGTAATACCAGTACAGAATTATGTTTCTTTGGTCATCTATGCATATGGAAGACTAGCTAATGGCATGTCAGATATCTTGTATATAAATGATTACCTTTGATAAATTGATTTAGAATTGTAAGGTATCTAGACCATTTCCTTATTTTTCAGAGGGGAAGTGTGGCTTATATCAAACAGTGTCAAAGTCTAAGTTCTCTATCACCAAATTCAATGTTTCTTCCACTGGACCACCTTCATGTTCATTTCTCAGGGCTTTCACACAAATTGGTACTAACTCTTGTGCACAAATTTTTAAAAAAACAATTGAATGGAAAGGATAGCAAGGCTGTGGGGAGCGTCATACCCCCGTTATATTTTAAGGTTGCCAGAATGCCTTCACAGCAGCTCTGTTGAGAAAGTGGTGCCAGGATCACTGCATCCATTTTATAGAGAAATGAAGTGATTTGACCACGTTTACATAACTGCTATTTAGTTGCTGTCACTGTTTACTACAGAACACTGTCTGTCTTGGAGGGAACCTTCAAGGAGGTGGTTCCCAAGTGATGGTGGAAGGGTAATAGGAGTTGAATTTACTGAGGGAGAGGATGAATGCTTTTGAGGTGGCAATAGAATATGCCATCTCTTCACACACAGTTTCCAAGGACACTGGAGAAGGACTAACCTGCTTTAGGGAGAGAGGATGCCGAGGGATAATGTATCTTCTGGAGAAGCCAGGTTTCCATGAGAGCAAGAAGATGGAAATTGTGAAAGAGATCTAGAATGAATGGAAATTTGTTAATGTTACATTAGGGACAGAACAGTTTTGGCCAAGTACAATAGAAGGGGAAAAGACTAGAAGGAAAGGTACAAAAGAAGGGTGGGATTGAACTGACTAGAGACAAAAAGTGTGTTGAGGTAGCAGAGAAAGGAGTTTATCCCTTTGGGAAGCCAACTCTAAATGAAAGCATTGAGGGGAGAAGATGTGAATTTGTTAGTCATAAGATTAAAGAAATCCTAGTTAATTGGAGTCCCTCCATCCTGCAAGATCTTTGATAATAGAGGATGATATTGCATCCTCTCTAGAGTGAGTCAGTGGTGAATAGTGGGTACTTCTGGGCAGCTAGGTGGTACAGTGGATGGAATCAGGAAGATTACAGTTCAAATGTGGCCTCAGCTCTATGACCCTAGGCAAGTCACTTAACACTGTTTGCCTCAGTTTCCTCATCTGTAAAGTGAGCTGGAGAAGGAAATGGCAATCCACTTCAGTCTGTTTGCCAAAAAACAATGGGGTCATGAACAAAAGGTTATGACTGAAAAACAATTGAACAATTGAACAGTAGACAATTCTAATCAGAGGCTTCTGGTCCCCAGAGAATGGATTTAACTCAAACATGAACAATTTAAGAATAAGCAGTATGTGTTCAAATGTCCAAATGATTCTACCTTGTGAATAGCTGTTATATAGTCCACTTCTCTCCATTTTCTTATTTAATTTTCCTCTTCTTTTATAAATTTGTAGTTAGCATCTACCCAGCCTATGGGACTAGTTTCTGAGCGATTGTGTTCACCTCTACCCTTCTTCACTCTTCACCTCCAAACCATATTTCATATTGCTGGTAGATTAGCACCAGCCCATAAATTTTATCAGATTTTGAACTCTTTTCCAGTGACTTTTGTTAAAAAATATTTTGTAAGGGAAATGGAATAACTATTAAGTAGCAATTGGTTATTGCTCTTTGATATAGCTAGTTTTTCCTTTTTTATATGGTTATATATTAACTATCAGCTGCTCAGTTTGAGTTGGATTCCATGAGTATCAGACCTCCCCTGGAGTAAGCCCATCACCTGAAATCTCATCATCTTGGAACTGTGAATGCTTTATAGAGGACTCAGTCTTTTCCAGCTAACTTCATTTATTGGCAACTGCTCTGCTTGGTTACTATTTCCACAATATCATACACCCACATCCCTTTTCAGCCTCCTTTATTTTATTCTACCATCAGATTGTAAACTTCTTAAGGGCAGATCTGTCTTTTTCTTCTTGTCTTTCCAGTATTCAGCACTGGGCCTGGATCATAAATAAATGTGTATTAACTATGTGATGTACTAATTGTGGGTGATTTAAATAAGAATTTCATTCTATCTAGAGTCAGTATTATGAAAAAATAAAACTTTTTAATTTTAGACAAATTTTTACCAAACTTGCTGTTATGCCTTTCCTAAAGGTTATTCTTTGGTCTTTTTCTTTTTTTTTCAGATTTTTTTGCAAGGCAATGGGGTCAAGTGGCTTGCCCAAGGCCACACAGCTAGGTAATTATTAAGTGTCTGAGGTTGGATTTGAACTCAGGTACTCCTGACTCTAGGGCCAGTACTCTATCCACTGTGCCACCTAGCCGCCCCTGGTCTTTTTCAAAGGTGTAATAAGTAAGCAATTATTAACCAAGATAGTGATAGACTATATGAACTATTGTGAGAATTTCACTTTGCTTCTTTGGGAACTCAAGTTAAAGAAAGGAATTGCTTTGGAGTCCAATTTGCTTTTACTTGTATATTAGGATTAATAACCAAGTTAATAAATTCTAGAGCATATCATACATTTAAGATTCTTTGGATTTGGATCACATGAATGAAACTTAACTGTGGGTTCATTTGTAAAGCTTTACTTCATGTTATTATCCTAATTTACAGAAGATTTTTATTTAACTGTTGCAAACTTTTTAGGTTTTTTTTTTTTTTTTGCAAGGCAAATGGGGTTAAGTGGCTTGCCCAAGGCCACACAGCTAGGTAATTATTAAGTGTCTGAGACCGGATTTGAACCCAGGTACTCCTGACTCCAAGGCTGGTGTTTTATCCACTAGGTGTTTTATCCACTACGCCACCTAGCCGCCCCTTGTTGCAAACTTTTTAACCAATTTCTTTTTTGGGCCAATTTCCAGGATTACTTGACCATCTGTGTTTAAAAGAAGCAAAAATCTATAGGAGGAACAAGTTTAATTTTTGTGAATTTGGCCCGTCACTGGCACGAAAGGCAAAAATCCTAAAATAAACCCCCAAACTTTTTGTTTAATTCAGGTTATGAAAATAAGCTTTGATCTTTGAAACTCTTAAAAATATAACAACTTTAAATAACTGTTATACTGATTGGTTTTACTCTCTGATTTGAAAGGTTCATCCCTCTTCTGAGATAACTTATATAGTTAGTTGCCTAGTAATAGAATATTTTGAGGGAAAAAATTCCATCTGTTTTATGTCTTCTTATTAACATGCCTTTGTAACCATACAATAACTTATGAATTATGCATCATTATCTCAAAGTTATGACTAAGACGGGCTGTGAGCTGGACCAGAAGTCTAGGCTACTGCTGCCACTTCTAGGACGCTTGAACTTATTTGCCTGTTGGTGGCAGTTAGTGGTGATGGTGGTGAAGAAGGTGGGCCCTTTTTTGCATAATTATTACTTGCTGGAGAGAAACAAGTTTGGAGGTAGATGCATATTATCCTTCCCCAGACTCTTGGCTTCCTGATCCTGGGCTGACTTCCTCAGGCTCTAACCTTCTTGGCACCTGCTACCGCCCATCTCTCTCTGTTAGAGTGCTTTGCTGCTTGGCTAGGCTGGCATTCCAAATGTTTTTTTTTAATTTAAATTTATTTTTATTAAAGATATTATTTGAGTTTTACATTTTTCCCCCAATCTTGCTTCCCTCTCCCCGCCCCTCCACAGAAAGTACTATGTCAGTCTTTACTTTGTTTCCATGTTGTACCTTGATCCAAATTGGGTGTGATGAGAGAGAAATCATATCCTTAAAGAGAAGAGAAGTCTAAGAGGTAACAAGATCAGATAATAAGCTATCTGGTTTTTTTTTTCTAAATTAAAGGGAATAGTCCTTGCACTTTGTTCAAACTCCACAGCTCCTTATCTGGATACAGATGGCACTCTCCTTTGCAGACAGCCCAAAATTGTTCCCGATTGTTGCACTGATGGAATGAGCAAGTCCTTCGAGGTTTAACATCATTCCCATGTTGCTGTTAGGGTGTACAGTGTTTTTCTGGTTCTGCTCATCTCACTCAGCCTCAGTTCATGCAAATCCCTCCAGGTTTCCCTGAAATCTCATCCCTCCTGGTTTCTAATAGAACAATAGTGTTCCATGACATACATATACCACAGTTTGCTAAGCCATTCCCCAATTGAAGGACATTTACTGGATTTCCAATTCTTTGCCACCACAAACAGGGCTGCTATAAATATTTTTGTACAAGTAATGTTTTTACCCTTTTTCTTCATCTCTTCAGGGTATAGGCCCAGTAGTGGTATTGCTGGGTCAAAGGGTATGCACATTTTTGTTGCCCTTTGGGCATAGTTCCAAATAGCTCTCCAGAAGGGTTGGATAAGTTCACAGCGCCACCAACAGTGTAATAGTGTCCCCGATTTCCCACATCCCTTCCAACAATGATCATTATCCTTCCTGGTCATACTGGCCAATCTGAGAGGTGTGAGGTGGTACCTCAGAGAAGCTTTAATTTGCATTTCTCTAAGAGCATTTTTTCATATGGCTATAGATTACTTTGATCTCCTCATCTGTAAATTGCCTTTGCATATCCTTTGACCATTTGTCAATTGGGGAATGCCTTTTTGTTTTTAAAAATGTGACTCAGTTCTCTGTATATTTTAGAAATGAGTCCTTTGTCAGAATCATTAGTTGTAAAGATTGTTTCCCAATTTACTACATTTCTTTTGATCTTGGTTACATTGGGTTTATCTGTGCAAAAACTTTTTAATTTGATGTAATTGAAATCATCTAATTGGTTTTTGGTGCTGTTCTCCAACTCTTCCTTAGTCATAAACTGTTCCCCTTTCCATAGATCTGACAGGTAGACTAGTTCTTGATCTTCTAATTTGCTTATAGTATTGTTTTTTATGTCTATGTCCTGTAGCCATTTGGATCTTATCTTGGTAAAGGGTGTGAGGTGTTGGTCTAATCTAAGTTTCTTCCATACTAACTTCTGATTTCCCCAGCAATTTTTATCAAAGAGGGAGTTTTTATCCCAATGGCCAGACTCTTTGGGTTTATCAAACAGCAGATTACTATAATCATCTCCTGCTTTTACAGCTAGTCTATTCCACTGGTCCACCACTATTTCTTAGCCAATACCAAACAGTTTTGATGACTGAAGCTTTATAATATAATTTTAGATCGGGTAGGGCTAAGCCACCTTCTTTTGTACTTTTTTTCATTAAGCTCCTGGGAATTCTTGACTTTTTATTTCTCCATATGAATTTACTTACAATTTTTTCCAACTCGTTAAAGTAATTTTTTGGAATTTTGATTGGTAGGGCACTAAACAGATAGTTTAGTTTTGGTACACTTGTCATTTTTATTATATTAGCTCTACCTATCCATGAGCAGTTGGTATTTGCCCAGTTATTTAAATCTAATTTAATTTGTGTGAGAAGTGTTTTATAATTGTTTTCAAAAAGATTCTGAGTCTGTCTTGGCAAATAGACTCCCAAATATTTTATATTGTCTGAGTTTACTTTGAATGGGATTTCTCTTTCTAGCTCTTCCTGCTGCTTTTTGCTAGACATATATAGAAAAGTTGAGGATTTATGAGGGTTTATTTGATAACCTGAAACTTTGTTAAAATTGCTAATTGTTTCCAGTAGTTTTTTAGATGATTTCTTGGGATTCTCTAGTTGGACCATCATGTCATCTGCAAAGAGTGAGTTTTGTCTCTTCCTTCCCAATTCTTTTTTTTTTTTTTAGGTTTTTGCAAGGCAAATGGGGTTAAGTGGCTTGCCCAAGGCCACACAGCTGGGTAATTATTAAGTGTCTGAGCCGGATTTGAACCCAGGTACTCCTGACTCCAAGGCCGGTGCTTTATTCACTATGCCACCCAGCCACCCCTCCTTCCCAATTCTAATTTCTTTAATTTTTTTTTTCTTCTCTAGTTGCTGCTGCTTACATTTCTAATACAATATTGAATAGTAGTGGTGATAATGGTCACCCTTGTTTCACCCCTGATCTTATTGGGAATGCCTCTAGCCTCTCCCCATTGAATATAATGCTTGTTGATGGTTTCAGTTAGATACTGCTAATTATTTTAAGGAACAGTCCATTTATTCCTACACTCTAGTGTTTTTAATAGGAATGGATGCTATATTTTGTCAAAAGCTTTTTCAGCATCTATTCATATGATCATATGATTTCTGATAGGTTTGTTGTTGATATAATTGAGTATACTAACAGTTTTCCTAATATTGACCCAACGCTGCATTCCTGGAATAAATCCTACTTGATCATAATGTATTATCCTAGTGATGACTTGTTGTAGTCGTTTTGCTAAGATTTTATTTAGGATTTTTGTATCTATATTCATCAGGGAGATAGGTTTATAATTTTCTTTTTCTGTTTTAACTCTTCCTGGTTTAGGTAACAGTACCATATTGGTTTCATAGAAAGAGTTAGGCAGAGTTCCATCTTTCCCTATTTTTCCAAAGAGTTTATATAGGATTGGAACCAATTTTTCCTTAAATGTTTGGTAGAATTCACTTGTGAATTCATCAGGCTCTGGAGATTTTTTTTTTAGGGAGTTCAGTAATGGCTTGTTGAATTTCTTTTTCTGAGATAGGGTTGTTTAGGTATTTTATCTCTTTTTCATTTAACCTGGGCAACTTATATTTTTGTAAATATTCATCCATTTCACTTAGATTATGAAATTTATTGGCATAGAGTTGGGCAAAATAATTTCAAATTATTACTTTAATTTCCTCCTCATTGGTGGTGAGTTCACCTTTTTCATTTATGATACTAGCAATTTGGTTTTCTTCTTTCGTTTTTTTAATCAAATTGACCAGAGGTTTATCAATTTTATTGGTTTTTTCATAATACCATCTTTTGGTTTTATTTATTAATTCAATAGTTTTTTTGCTTTCAATTTTATTAATTTCTCCTTTAATTTTTAGAATTTCTAATTTGGTACTTAATTGGGGATTTTTGATATGTTCTTTCTCTAGTTTTTTTAGTTGCATGTTTAGTTCATTGATTTCCTCTTTCTCCAATTTATTCATATAAGCATTTAGAGCTATAATATATCCCCTGAGAGTTGCTTTGAATGAATCCCATAGGTTTTGATTTGTTGTTTCATTATTATCATTATCTAGGATAAAATGGTTAATTCTTTCTATAATTTGTTTTTTGGTCCACTCATTTTTTAAAATGAGGTTATTCAGTTTCCAATTTGTTCTGGGTCTATATCTCCTTGGCCCAGTATTGCATATGACTTTTATTGCATTGTGATCTGAGAAAGATGTATTCGCTATTTCTGCCTTTCTGTAGTTGATCATTAGGTTTTTATGTCCTAGTACATGGTCAATTTTTGTATAAGTTCCATGTACTGCAGAGAAAAAGGTATATTCCTTTCTATCCCCATTCAGTTTCCTCCATAAGTCTACCATATCTAATTTTTCTAACAATCTATTTACTTCTTTAATTTCTTTCTTGTTTGTTTTATGATTCGATTTATCTAGATCTGATAGCGGGAGGTTGAGGTCTCCCATTAGTAGAGTTTTGCTGTCTATGTCTTCCTGTAATTCTTTCAGCTTCTTCTCTAAGAATTTGGGTGCTGTCCCACTGGGTGCATATATATTCAATATTGAAAAGACTTTATTGTCTATGGTACCTTTAGGAGGATAAAGTTTCCTTCCTTATCTCTTTTAACACTATCTATTTTTGCTGCTGCTTTGTCTGAGATAAGGATTGTTACCCCTGCTTTTTTTACTTCAGCTGAAGCAAAATATATTTTGCTCCAACCTTTTACCTTTATTCTATATGTATCTCTCTGCTTCAAATGAGTTTCTTGTAAGCAGCATATTGTAGGATTCTGGTTTTTAATCCACTCTGCTATTTGCTTATGTTTAAGGGAGAGTTCATCCCATTCACATTCAAGGTTATGATTACTAATTCTTTATTTCCCTCTGTGCTATCTTCCCTCTGTTTGTATTTTCCCCCTTCCACCCCTTTTATCCATATTCCCCAGTCTTTTGTTTCTGAAAACCACCCCCTTCAGTGTGTTTGCCCTCCTATATCACACCCTACCCCCTTTTTCCCCTTTCCTTTTTCCCTTCCCTTCCTTTTGTTATTTCCCCTTATTTCCCCCACTCCCCTTCCCTTTCTCTGTCCCCCCTCCCCTTTTCCCCTTTTAATACTTGAAAGGTTAGATGTTTTATAAGTTAACTGAGTATGTGTAGGTTGACTTTAAGCCAAGTCTGATGAGAAGAAGATTCAGGTGTTTCTCCTCTCCTCCCTTCTTCCCCACTATTACCATAGGTTTTTTTGTACCTCTTAGTGTAATGAGATTTACCCCCATTCAATCCCCTCCCTCCTCCTGTCTCTTTCCTATCCCCCACTTTTTAGGGCGGTAGTGTTTTTTTTTTAGATCCTTCTATCTAAGTCATAGAAAATTCTGAGTGTCTGTCCCTTCTAGTTCTGTATATTCTATTGAATAGAGTCCAAATTCTTGAGAGTTATTAAAGTCTTTCTCCCAAGTGGGGTTAAAGTCATTTACATCCCATTAGATAGTAGTCTCATGGATAGGTCTTGAATGTCCATCATTTCTGGCTAGGTGTATTCTTTCTGTTAGAGTTACATTTCTCAAGGGTTATGAGAATTTTTTTTTAACCCCCATGCTGGGATATAGCCAGTTTCAACTTACTGGATTGTGTTTTTTTTTCCTTTTACCGCCCCCCCCCCCCTTTTTTTATCCTTTTCATGTGTCTCTTGAACCTCCTGTTTGATGTCCAAATTTTCTGTTTACCTCTAGACTTTTCATCAGAATTTTTTGGAATTGTTCGATTTCGTTAAATGTCCATCTTTTACTCTGGAAGAGAAGGCTCAGCTTTGCGAAAGTAGATTCTTGGCTGCATTCCAAGCTCCGTGCTCTTCGAAATACCTTCTTCCAGGCCCTGTGATCCCTTAATGTTGATGGAGCCAGGTCCTCCATGATCCTTACTGTAGCTCCTTGATATTTAAATTGTTTCTTTCTGGCTGCCTGCAAGATTTTCTATTTTATTTGATAATTATGGAATTTGGCCGCAACATTCCTTGTTGTTTTCATTTTAGGATTTTTTCTGGTGGGGATCCATGTACTCTTTCAATAATTACTTTTCCCTCTGATTCCATGATATCAGGGCAGTTTTCTATCACTAGATCCTGAAATATTACGTCCAGGCTTTTTTTCTCTTCAATATTTTCAGGAAGTCCTATAATTTTCAGGTTGCCCCTCTTCTATCCAGGTCAGTGGTTTTGTTGATGAGGTATTTTACATATTCTTCTATTTTTTCAATTTTTGATTTTGTTTAACTGACTCTTGCTGTCTTATGGAGTCATTAGTTTCTGTAGACTCCATTCTTTTTTGGGGGAAGGAGTTTTCTTCATTAACCTTTTACAACTCCTTTTCCAATTGGTCGATTCTACTTTAGAAAGAGCTTTCCATTTGACCAATTGAGGTTTTGAGAGAATTAATTTCTTTCGTGCATTTCCTCATTTGAGGATCTGAGAGAATTATTCTCATTTTGTAATTGTCCAATTGATGATCTGAGAGATTTATTCTCCTTTTGTGTTTGTCCAATTGTACTTTCTAAGGTTTTGTTTTCTTGCTGCAAGGTATTAATTGTCTTTCCCAAATTTTTAAGCTCCTTCCTTATTTCTTCAAGGAAGTCTTTCTGTGCTGGAGACCAGATTGTATTCTCCTCAGAGGTTGCAGGTCTCTCTCTGGGTTGGGGTCTTTCCCTTCCAGGAATCTTTCTATGGATCCACCTTTCTGCTGACCCTTCTTCATTATGCTAAGACCTTGAGTTGGGGGGGAGGCTGGTTTGCCTGGGCTTGAGATCCTGAAGGCTTTACTGAGTGCATTTTCTCTGGATGGCCAGTAGGAGGTGCTGGTTGCCCTCTCTGGAGTGTCTGTGACCTTGGTTGAGAGGTCTTCTCCCTTTTCCCTGAAGGCAGAAGTTGGAACTATTTAATTCTTTTGCCAGTAATCAATGGTGGGCTTTACCCTGGCCTGAGGTCATTCCTCAGCTGGGCTGTATCTTCTGCTCACACACCTAGGCTTGAGGCAGAAGTAGTTTGCCTTTGTTTGGGGAGAGGCCTCTGTGCAATGGAGGTGTGCCCTCAGAGTTTCTCAGACCTGAGGAGCCTAGGGATGGTGTCTGCAGCTCTCCTGCACCAGAACACTTCCCCCAGCCTGGTCCCGGAGCTCCAGGGGGACAGCACCAATACCAGTGCCTCTGCTTCCCGGCAGACCCAAGCCCCTTTCGTCTAGCCCCACCACTGATCCAGCAGGTCAGGCTCTGGGGTCCTCAGACTCCCAGTTCCAATTCAGCTGTTAATCTGACTGATCTGGGGCTGATCCTCCCTCTGAGCCCAGACTCACTGGCCCGGATTCATCCAAGGCTGCTGGGGGAGACAAATCCTGAGGTAGATGTTCTTTCTCCTGGCTTTTCTTTCTGGGTTTTCTGGATCAGATTTCTTTTAAGAGGTTTGTTTCATGTGATAGATGGGGAAGAGATCAGGAGACTTTAGAACTGTGCCTGTCTTCTCTCCGCCATCTTGGCCAGAAGTCCGGCATTCCAAATGTCTGATGTTATTGATAGTAGCTCAGGTGCAGTGGATAGAGTATTGATCTTGCAGTTAGGAGGACAGAAGTTCAAATTTGGCCTCAGACACTTGACTCTTACTAGCTGTGTGACCTTGGGCAAGTCACTTAACCCTGATTGCCCTGCATCCAGGGCAATCTCCAGTTGTCCTGATTCATATCTGACCCCTGGACCTAGATGACTCTGGAGGAGAAAATGAAGGACTAACATTATTTTTATTTGATAATCATAAAAATGTATTGACATTCTGTCCACTGTAGTACAAGGCCTGCAGGTTGCATATGCACCACTTCTTTTTGGGACTGCTCCTCATTGTCATTCTGGAACAGATTTGAAAAGATTTCAACTGTTCACCTCATGCTCCAGAAATGGTTTCTTGATCACGAGGACACAATGGATCCCTGGATTTTGACATTATGGTCATTCCCTTCAATTTTTGAAACCCCTTGGGTAGTCTTCTTGAGTTAGTCTGGTTGGGTTATCCTCAGTCTTCTGATGAACAGTCTTTTGGCGGCTTAGATAAACTGGATCTTGGAACAATCACTCAGTTTTTCTCTACGAATCCTCCTTGGTCTCATAAATTTGCTCCAAGATCTTCTAGAAGGATGAATAGCAATTTAGAAAGTGTGGTCCAACTTCAAGTTCTTTTTTCATCTATTGGGCTACTTCCTCACTGATGCATACTCCCCTTTCCTCTCTCCTATGCCTTAATAAATGTCTTATGAGATCCCCATAGCTAAAAAAAGTACTCTTCTTGGTCAATCTTCTGATGTGAACTTCTTTCTGAGCTTTGAGTAATAAATATATCGGATAAATGTGTCTGGTCTGTTGACTGGCCTGTACTTGGTTTGAGTAGGAAGTATCAGAATTTAAAGCTCTCTTGGTATTACTTTTGAGAACCCAGGCTTATTTCACAGCCTTCTACGACAACCAGGGATTTAAAAAGTAGTTGAAAGGAAAATGAAGGGATTCCCCTCTGCTACATATTAGTATCTTTTATGAAGATTTTTATGAAGATGGTTGAAGCTCAAGCAGCTAAACGAGATCAAGCAGAATTTCTTGTTTATTTGCACATTTCTTTTTCTGTAGTTTTCTAATATGATTTGGTGATGGCAATTGATTTTACCTTATAATTTCTTTTCTGGCCAAAATAAGTAGATTTAGGGCTTGAAAGAGATAAGAATTTAAATTGTGGCAAGCAGCCATCAAATCAGTGTTAGAAATTTTTAAATGCAGCTCTTTACACTAGACTAATGTTTTTATTAGTAACTATCTCTAATGTTGTGAATTAAGACTTTAAGGGTCCATCTGACTTGAAAAGGAAATGTTAGCTCTTATCTTTAAGCTGAATTTTAGATTTTTTTTTTTACTTTAGCTTTATAAATGTTACAGGTCAAATTCTATTGTAGGAATTATCACAGAAAAAACGTTTTGTATAACCAAAAATTACCCTTACTATGTAACCATTCATTTATTTCAAGCAGTATATGACATAAGGCAGCCAGGTGACTTCATAGATCCTTTTACTTTGGATGGATCAAGAACTAGGTTCAAATTATGCATCAGACATGATGTGACCTTGCCTTCATTTGTAAAATAAGGTATCTTGTACAAAATCTGTGATCCTATGATAGAATAAAATTCTCTTATAACCAGATAATTGAATCTTTCTTTGATGTTTATTGTAAAAGAATTTAACTTGAAATAAAGTCATTCAGCTTCTAAGGAATTCTTCTTTTGTCTAAGAATGCTATAGGGATGAATATTGCAGAATGCTCTCAGCCAGTATGGGTAGAGAGAAAGCTGGGGTACAGGGTTGGGAGAGCCATGTATCTATCTCTAGCTACAAAGTCTCATCATTTGGTCAGTCCTAGGAACACAGATTTTTTTTTTTTTTTGGCACACAGCAACTTTTAGCAACTGACTACCAAGCCCTAGAGCAATTTTAATTTATAGTGATATAGGAAATCCCAATGAAATCCCAGATCCTTAAAATATTGAGCTAAGTAATCCTGATGTTTTCCAAGAATTTCTACTTGGTTATTGAAAAATTGTGTAAAAAAAATAAGCATTTAAAATATAAAACTCAATGATGAATTACGCCAGATGCCTTAATCATATGGTAGTTGCTGCGATACCTGGAGAAACAATGAAATGGAAATTTTATACTAGAACCTATCTTGACATGAATATGTATGAGTCAATTTTAGCATTGTTCGGTAGGTGGGTTATGAAAGTTTTACATTTGGAATTACAATCACTAAGAGTAGTAATCTGGAATAGACTGATTTAAGTCCATTCCCACCTCTCTCTTCTGGAAGAGGGATTAACTTTTTCTTTGAATCCTCAGTTGCTTAATCCAGTGTCTTTCACTTCAGTCTTAAAATGCTTGCTGATGGATCAATGGTCTAGAAATTAGCTGCCTATTTATTAGTGTGAGAGGAGACCCTCCAGGGATACCATATTTCAGTGCCATTCTTTAGAACTCAACCTGGGCTGTTAACAAAACATTGTAAGTAAACTCACAGTGAAGAATTCTACTGATAAGATTGAATTTTCTGGGAAAAAAGAACACCCCCTCATACATATATACACACATACATTCCTACCTATATCATACATACATACAAGATAGGGAGAACGACAGCAACAAAAACCCACAAAACATTGCTAATACAACTTGTAGAAGTTAGGTGCAGATGCAAATTTTACTATTTCATTGATTTTCAGAACAGGAAGAGCTCATAAAGTGTTTAGGCAACCTTTACTCAATGAGTGAGGTGTATCAACTTCCATCATGTTATTTAATTATTTCATTGAAGAACCTCCCTTCCCCTCAAGTCTTTTTTTTTTTTTAGGTTTTTTTTGCAAGGCAAATGGGGTTAAGTGACTTGCCCAAGACCACACAGCTAGGTAATTAGTAAGTGTCTGAGACCGAATTTGAACCCAGGTACTCCTGACTCCAAGGCCAGTGCTTTATCCACTATGACACCTAGCCGCCCCCCCCCCAAGTCTTTTGATTGACATAGCTCCTTCACAGTTGAGGAGTCAGATCCCCATTTCCTTTTTCTTCTTTTTTTTTTTTTTTTAAGGTTTTTGCAGGGCAAATGGGGTTAGGTGGCTTGCCCAAGGCCACACTGCTAGGTAATTATCAAGTATCTGAGACTGGATTTGAACCCAGGCACTCCTGACTTCAGGGCCAGTGCTTTATCCACTGCACCACCTAGCCACCCCACCTTTCTACTCTTTCAAACTTATCTGGAAGTCCTTTCCCAAATTTTCATTTGTACATTTGGGGACAGTTCACCTTCTTATTCTTTCCTTTTTCCCTCCACCTCTTCTCCTGGAGAATGAGGGAAGTAAGAACTCCCGGCAAGTAATAGAACATTATTCTTTAAAAAAAAAATCATTTCATTGCTATATACACACACACCTACACATAATTATACATGTATATGTGTTTCATAGATACATAACACACATAAAAGCTATTTTTATTTTTCCTATATTTCTTAATGTCTTCCTGACTCATCCCTTGAAAGTTATTCCTGGGGTCTGTGAACTTGTTGTTTTTTTTCCTTTTAAATTAAAAAAAATGCTTTGCTGGTTTTAATTATGTATTTTATTTTATGTAGTTACAAATATTATTCTGAAAAGGGTTCCTTAGGCTTCACTCGATTACCAAAAGATCCCATGGCGAGAGAGAGAGAGAGAGAGAGAGAGACAGACAGACAGACAGACAGACAGAGACAGGGAGAGAGAAAACAATTGAGCAAACAACCAGTTTATTGAAAAGATTTTTCTGTATAGGGTTATACATCTATATTGCTTTACCTCTGCAAAGAAATAGGGGAAGGAGTCTTCTTAATCACCACACTGGAATTCATAGAATTTTGTTGGAATTGCTTTGTTCTTTTAATTCTTTCTTTTTCAAACATTGTTGTTACAGTGTATAATTTTTCTAATTCTGCTTATTATTTGAGTAAGTATTATATGCCTTTCTATTCATAGTAATTGTTTTTTGAAGCAAAGTAATGGAATTTCTGAGACTTAGAATAAGGATAGTTTGTGACCTTGGCCTTCATTTGTAAAATAAGGTATCTTGTACAAAATCTGTGATCTTATGATAGAATAAAATTCTTTGCAGAATTTCAGATTGTTTTCCAGGAGCATAAAGAAGGGAGTTCCTGGGTGTGACATGACACCACATGGATAATTGTTGCTATTTTCTTGGGGGTTTTCATTGATTCTTCCCAACTGCATTTAAACCACAATGCTAAGTATGGCATTGCTTCTAGCTTTTTATTTGACTTCAACTCAATAAAGATTTATTAGTGTTTTCTAAAGCTTTTGGAGCTTGTAGTTTGGGAAGGAAATAGGCTCTAATTCTTCCCAAACCATTGTATGCTTCAGTTCTATTCATTGTTCAATTACTGTTTCAGTCAGTTATTTGCTGTTTTAAACACATCTTTCCCAAACTAGGTACTAATTGATGCAGTGGGCCTTTAAGGTGGCTTTTCTTAGCACAGGGATAGTCCTCCAAACCCTATTTAAAAAGAGATCTGCTTATGGCAAATGGTTTACAAAATCAATTTCCACTGTTCTTGCTCAGTATGAGTTAGTTGTCAAAGCCAAGAACAACACTGACTCTACTTCAGCAAGTTCTAAAGTCTACTTTCAGGTTGTGTATTGAGGTGTTGTTGCATATGCTATGCTTGCTCATTTTTTTCCAGGTATTTCTTTTGTTGACAGTAGTGTTGATGTTGCTTATGGTTAAAGTATTTGTATACAAACATACACACATACACACATATATAAAGGGTGAGGAGTTTTTCATTGCTTGAATTCAGTTCCAGTTTTACTATGTAGCTGTAATTGAGTGATCAGATTTTTGTTTTCATTTTAAAGGAAATAATAACTTAAACATGTAAAACATGGCTAGCAACCTCAATCTGAATAGTTTAAGGAAATATTAAGGGATGCCTTGTTTGATTGGTAAGGACCAGTAATATTAATATATTTTTGTGATATTTATTTCATAGAATTCTTTCTTTCCACACCTTCTCATCTTTAAAAACTAAGACGTTTTGAAATTTATTAGCCTTAGGAACATCCTAACAGCAACATGGGGGTGATGATCAACCTTAATGGACTTGCTCATTCCATCAATGCAATAAAAAAGGACAATTTTAGAGTACCTGTGATAGAGAATACCACCTGTATCCAGAGAAAGAAATGTGGAGTTTAAACAAACACCAAAATCTATTACCTTCAATTTTTTTTATAAAGGTGTCTTATGTACAACATAATTTTGCTATCTCTAATATTTTATTTTCTTCTCTCTCAACACATTCATTTTCAATCAGTGTATAGCATGGAAACAAAGTAAAGATTATCAGACTGCCTTCTGGAGGGGATGGGAGAGGGAAGAAAGTGGGGGAAATTGTAAAATTCAAAACCTTGCAAAGGGGGCAGGCTAGATGGCACGCACACTGGAGTCAGGAATACCTGAGTTCAAATCCCGCCTCAGACACTTAATAATTACCTAGCTGGGTGGCCTTGGGCAAGCTACTTAACTCCATTTGCCTTGCAAAAAACCTAAAAAAAAACCTTACAAAAATGATAGCTAGAAAGTATGGATATAATTGGAAAAACTAATAAAATATTTTTAAAAAATTTTTGACAAAGAAAAAAATGAAATTTGTTAGCCTTCAAATGGAATTTAATGCAGAAGCACACCTTTTCAATTAAAGTGTAAGTCTCAAAACTACTGATCTTATAGTTCAAGATGTCGTTTGGTCTTTCATCAAGCAAGCTATTTATGATTGGACCCTTAATTATTCTTCTTATATTGTTAAGACAACTAAGGGACAGAAAAACTTAAATCATTTGTCTAAGGGCACCCATTTGTAGAAGACAGAATAGAACCCAGATGGTTGATTTTGAAGGTGCAGTGGTTACTATTCATTCTTTGTGCATTATTGTTTACAATTGTGTATGGATTTCTGAGATGTTTAATGTTTTTCCCTCATTGGTAGTCAGAATTTTGGAAGTAACTTTTGGTTATAGATCCATTTTGATTTTGCAAAATCAATTCTTACTTTTATGAACTTAACTTGGGTGGGGGATTATCAAGCCAAATGCGATTCTCTCTAACTGTTGTTACAATAGTTGAAAAAGAATTTTTTGTCTCAAAAATGGAAACAACTTCTACCAATACTAAGCTATTAGTGGAAGGCGCTGAATTTCCATTTTGCTGGGCCCTTCCAGCATGCAGTCCATGGCTTTCTTCAGAAGGTACTAGATAATATAAATGAGAATAAATGTAGAATTGTAGAAAAAAGTCCAAAAGGTTTCTTTATTTTGCTATTTTTTAACTTTGAATGGACTCAATTGTTCATTTTCTGAATTTGTATGTGAGTGGTACTGTTATTTTTTAAATAAAAAATCCCAACTTCTTGTTTTGGGGGAACTTGCAGTTTAGGAATTTTTTAAAGTGTAAATATTTTATTTCTTTTCCAATTTATACAATAGTAGTTTCTACCAATCCTGTTTTTTGCCAGGTTTTAAATTTTACAATTTTTCTCCCCTCCCTCTCTTCCTTCCCTTCCCCCAACAGAAGGTATTCTTATAGTCTTTATATTTGTTTCCATGATATGCATATATCAAAATTGAATGTGTTGAGAGAAAAATATATAGGAAATATTTTTGAAAGCACAGCTGTATTTTATGTACACTGTTGTTTTTTTTCCTCTGCAATGATGAAGAAAAAATTAGGGTAGTGAATTTAAAATTTTATTTTTCCCTTCAAGATTTTAACTACCAAAAAAAATGTGAATTCTGAGAAAAGCATTCTGGTGACCTCCAGTTCAGAATAAAAAAAAAAATAGAACATAGCATCTAGGTATGTTATTCTCTCATTTTTCCCCTGATAACATTTTATGGTAGCTTTATGTCTTAATTTTTATTATAACAGTAAATTTTCCATACTGCTCAAATACCTGTGAGAGCAACTCCCACACTTATATTCACCCCCAGTGACTTTTTTAATCCACAGTTTCTTTTTATAGGAGTCTTATTGTACTTTAGTTAATCTTGCAATACAGGCTCATAAATGGAAATTTAATGTATTTTTGAGACTATTAGATACAATGAAATCTTTAAAGGAAATACATTATTTGGAATAAATATTTGAACTTGACTTTTAAAGTGTTGTGAGTTTGTACCAGCAGAAAGGAACTACAGCAAGATGAAGACCCTACTTATTTCTTAGTGAAAGAAGGGGTATTGGTATAGAATAAACTCAAACCCTTTCTCCTCTAAGTCTCTGATTCTTTGATACTCATTTAGCCGAATTTAAAGATTTAGAATTGGGGTCACTATTTGACTGTGGAGTGACCTATCTCCACTTTGATGATGGCAAGGGAGACAACTTGAGAGAATACATCTGGCTCATCTCTGGCTTTCCAGTTCCCTGGAATCATTATTTCTCTTGGTGAGAGAAATTCACTACTAGTCCTCATGTCTCATTTTGTTATAACGATTGTCCTGGGCTCTTAAGCTGCTTTAAGTGGCCAGCTGGAAGGGAAATTGAGGACCATTTAGTCAAACCCTTTTTATAGTTGGGGAGGTGAAGGGACTTGTCCATGCTCCCTTGTGATCTAGGGTTTGAACCCTAGGGTCTTTTGATTCCAAATTCATTCCACTTTCCAACTACAGTCAGGTGGGCTCCTGAAGGATGTGGCATGGGATTATGAGCTTTATCAGATCCGGTCAAATTGGAGCTGGAGAGACTCCCAGCACTAACTCAGTAAGAGATCATGTATCTGCCATCTCACTGGAGTTATTCCACTCACTTCCCTGGTCAGCTTTTGAAGTTCTTTAGAGCCTGGACCCTTCCTACCATTCTACTTTACTCCCTTCCACATATTCTGAAATCTAGGGACACTGAACCCCTTGATGTTTCTTTCAAAGGATCCTCCCATTTTACCACTGGGTAATGCCACCGGACATTTTCACTGGCTGCCCTTATTCCTTATCTCCACCTCCTGGTTTCCTTCAGGTCCCAACTCTCCCTAACCCCTTAATGCTAATGCCCTCTTCTGTTGATGATCTCCAATTTATAACCCACACAACTTGTTGGTATAATTGTTTGCCTGCTCTATCTCCCCACATTGGAATCTGAGTTCCTTAGAAACTGGAACTGTCTTTGCTTTTTTGTTTTTTGTTTTTTTTTTTTCTCCTCCCTTACCCTCTTACCCTAAATCCTGACTTTGAGCACAGATTCTGGTACATAGTAGATACCTAATAAATGCTTACTGACTTGAGTTGGCTACAGTCAATGACAGCTAATTCTGAAGTTCATTGACCATGGTGTGGAACTATTACTATTGTGTGTTACTAGATGGAAAACTGATCTATTAATAGTCTTAGATCTTTTAAATTGTCAAAGAAAGTGACAGAAGGCAACATCATATTATGTTATGTATGTGTTACACAATGGATATATATTCAGTTCTAAAGTCTTTTGCTTTTGATTCTATTTCCACGACATCTTTCAATTCATACGCTAGTCTCCACTCATGTTACGTTTCTTACCTTGTCAAGCATACTTTAATTTTCCTGACTCAAATTGTAGGCTCTTTTAAATGGTCTCTTTTTTCTTTGACCTCTTCTTTTTCAAGGCAGCCTCGATGCCGCTGCCAAAATAATCTTCCTAATGTGCAAGTTAATCCTCTAAACTTCAAGTGGTTCCCTATTGCTTCTAGGATTCAATTTATAACTTATTATTTTAGTATGGTAAGCCTTCTAACTGTCTATACAACCTTATTTCTTTTTACTTCTCTTAAGGAGTTCCATATTCCAGCCAGACTGAACTGCTAATGCTTCCTTCTACTCAAAATGTCGCCTCTTTCCAAGAATCCTGGAAATCTTGACTTGATAAAAATCCTCTTTCCATCCATACCAGCTCAATTTATCCTTCCCACCTCCCTACTCTCCCTGCCTTACTCCCCATCCCTTACTCCATAGCTGAAAGAAACCCTTCTCTAATTTTGTCTTTGTTGTCTGATTCTCTCTTTGCTTCATTATACCATACCTTGTAATATATGTACATACATATCTAATCTCTCCAGAATAAAGCTCTTTTGGGGCCAGAGGCTGTCATCTAAAACAAAAATAAAAACAATTTTGTTACTCTAGTAACTATTATACTGTCTTGCAACTAATAATTATTCATATGGATAATGAATTGAATTTTATTGTTGAAGCCTTCATATAACTGTTAACCACTCTTCCTCCTTTTTCTTCTTACTCAGTGTCTCTGGATCAGTTTCTATCATTAAGTCCCAGGATCAATTTTTTTTGGTCCAGTCAACATGACCCTTGGCACCTTATTCTCTCTTTTGTGCCTTAGATTGACTTGCTCCCATTGCCCATTAGCTTTGAGAGGTACTGTGAAGTTATATATCCTCCACCCCCTTTCTTCCCCTTGATATTATGATTCCTCCATTAACATTGAAATTCGAGAGTGAAGTACATAGAATTATGATATCTTTGCTTAAGCCCCAGACATCTTGTGGAGAATTGGAATGATTAGGTTTGGAAACTTTGGGGGACAAATAGTTTTAATACTAACCCCCCAAAATTAATAAGAACTTTCTAAAAAATCTTTTTTTCCCCTTTTAGTTAACTTGCTTAAGCATATTCTCAGAAACCCAAACTGGAATGCTTGATTAGCATCAAAAGCATTCCTCCTTTCCCCCTCTAAGGACTGAAAAGATTAGAGGAGGGTTCATAGTGCTCGGGTGAGCTTGGAACTTGCATGGGTTAAAAAAAAATTACATCTTTATTCTTCCTAATCGCTAATTGAAATTTAGCATTTCTTTCCACTAGAAGAATCAAGTGTGTCCATTGATTTCAGAATTTTGAAAGATAATTTAACTCTCATTTCATATTATTTCTCTTATCTGTGCAAATGCACTTTAAATACAAATAATTATAAGCAGATATTTTAATTTTACTTTATTTGAAAATTTGCATTTTACTGCCTTTTATTTTCTTTGCCTTCCAGATAAAAATAATGCAGTTTTAAAATTCTGTGTTGGTAGAATCCAGTGATTCTGAGTCATGGACTTTATTTAGTCTTAAATCCTTTACTCAGTTCTAAACTGCTTGTGGTAAGCAGACAGAATTTTATAGAGAGAGTGTGTGTATGTATCTTTAATGGGTCAGTGGAGGGGACGAGACTTAAAATTTGAATGAAAGAATGAGATAGCCAAACTGATCATTTTTTTCCCCTCATAGATTTACTTTTAAAATATAAGTTTGCTAATCTTCTATTTTTATGTCCCCTTCATTTCCTAGTGAGACCTCCCTTACAGTAAAAAAAAATATAATTAAATCAAAAAGGAGTGGGGGTGGGGATTAGCAACTAGTTGAATGAGCCTGAAAGTCCAATGACTTTTGTAATGTTCCACACATACAGAGCTCATCTCTGCTGAGAAGTTGGAGGAAAGAAGGCACTTTCTATCTCTTCCTTGGGGCCCAACCCACATAGTTTCATTGCATAGAATTCAAGCCATTCTGATTGTTTATGAAAGTAAAGGCTTTAGGCCTCCTTGTTCCTTTTGTGCTGGAATAACTGCATTTCATCTGTATTTTAATCTTAGATGAACTGTGTTTTTATGCACTTTCTGTTTGTGTATATATGTATTTGTATCTTTCAATCGAAGAAAATAGGGTCATCCTTCATCTGGGAAAACTGCTAAATTTTTATTCCATATATCAATCTCTATTAAGTAATAGTTTATAATTTAAAATAACATGTTTTATATACTCATCTATGGACTGGAGAGAATTTTTTTACATATTATATAAAAATAACTCAGACTTTCAACAAATTTCAATAAGGTCCTTTGATTTTTCCTGTAGCAGAAAGGAAACAAATGTGTGTGGGGGGGAATCCATTGTTTATATTTCTTCAAAAGCTTGATGACCAACCTCATTTCATTGCAGGTAGCTGCCCTGACTATACAAATGCCAGTTATCCATTCTGTAGAATCACATAAGATCTTTATTTATTTTTTTTCCCCTTCTGCTACCTGCCTCTTGGCTCTTTGATTGCTTGGTAGCTAAGAAATTGAAAAGAAACAGAAATCATTCAGTTTTGTAATTAATTGCCAGCTATGATGAAGGACTGTTGGTAGTGCTCTACTGATTGTGCTATCTAGCTATCCCAAAGACTTAGAAAGACTTCTTGCAGAAGATGAGGACTTAGCTGAGACTGAAGGAAGGAACCAGGAAAGCCAGCTAGCAGATCTGAGGAGAGAAGTAATTCCAGATAGGCAGGACAGCCAGGGAAAATGCAGAGTCCAGTGATGGCATGACAGGCCTGACTCCTTACTCCTTGGGGATAGCTTAGCAGAGCTAATGTCCACAATTTACTCCATGAGTAACTTTTTCTTCACAAAATACTGTGCTGTTCTTAATCTTCTCATGCAAAAGTTTGAGTTTGTTATTAGACCTACTTTACACTTCTCTTAAATAAAATCTCACTCTCTCTGCCAACGTCCTTGTTTTTCCTGTTTCCCATCTTCCTTCTGAGACCATTTAGGGTTGGGAGTGTGGGAAGAGAGGAGTGGGTTGTGTAAGGAAGATGGAGCCCCCCCCCCCCACTTGTACAACAAAGGATATCTGTGATGGAAGAAAGGTGACATTTGGTCCCTGACATTTTCCCCTTCTTTGCCTTTTTTTCTCCCTTCATTTTCCCAAATGTTACCTGCCCTGAAGGGAATACTCCTCCACATCCATACATGCCTGCTCACTGGCTTCTCTGCTGTAGCACATGGATCCTTCACCTTCTGCCAAGCCCACCCCCAGTCCCCTTTATAGAACTCCACCAAAACTCTGCTCAGATTTCTCAATTTCCTCAGCTTGCCTTTTACCATTCCTGCCTCTAAAAGCTCTTCAAATTTATGTAATTCCTCTTTTCTCCATAATTGTTTCTTACATTCTCTTTTTACTTCCATTTTCATATGATAATAATAGTTAGCTTTTATATAGTGTGCAAAAACCACCCAGTTCCCAAAAGGTTCTAGATTTCAGAGGTTGTATTTAGAATGTATTCAATTGCCCATGCCTTTAAACATAAATGGTTTATTAGTAAGGCATTTTAATGCCTCAGTCTGAAAAGTATTGGAGATAAAAAGATTCAGTGACTCAAAGGATCCCAGAATTTTACAATTAAAATTTCTTTCCTTCTTTTCCTTTTCCTCCTTTCCTTGTTGCTCTGAAGAATTTCAAGACTCATCTAGATCTACCCATAATCATCAAGTGAACACCTATTTCCACATTTGAATAGCTTTCCTTGTATGGAAGTTACTTCCTAATTTTTAACCCTCAGTTTGGTTCTGCAGCTTCTACCTATTTCAGGGGATAAACAAAACAAATCCAGCCCTTATCTAGTCCACACCTCTCCATCTTTTCCGAAAGAAAAGTCGGAGAGATTTTACCTAATATTGACAAAAATCTAGGTAAACCAGATCAGCTGCCTTCCCTGGATTCAATTCAATAGGCTTTTCTTGAAGTTCTTTTGTTGACTGACCATCTCACCAAAGACAGTGAAACCAATTCCTGAACTCAGGAACCAGAAGAAAGTTCTTGGGGGTGGGATGGGTTGTGGGGAAGCTATAAACAGACACAAGCATATAGAGAATAATAACAAAGTAAATTTGTTTGGGAGAGAATTTTTAACAATTAGGGACATCAACAGATTCTTTCTTTAGGAGGGAACCTGAAGGAAGCTAGCTTAATGACTCACTTTGGTTGCAGTGTAGAATATATTGGTAATAGTGTATAATCTGCCTCAAGATGTGTGATTGGAATCAGATAGGGAAGAACTTCAAATATCAGAAAAAAGAGTTTCTATTTATCTTAAAAGGAATAGGGGCAGGATTTAGACATAAATAGGCAATATTATAAGCAAAGTGGAAGATCAAGGAGTAGTTTACCTGTCAGATCTATGGAAAGGGAAACAGTTCATGGCTAAGGAAGAGATAGAGAACATCATCAAAAACAAACTAGATGATTTTGATTACATTAAATTAAAAAAGCTTTTGCACAGATAAAACCACTGTAACCAAGATCAAAAGAAATGTAGTAAATTGGGAAACAATCTTTACAACTAGTATTTCTGACAAAGGACTCATTTCTAAAATATACAGAGAACTGAGTCAAATTAAAAAAAAAACATTCCCCAATTGACAAATAGTCAAAGGATATGCAAAGGCAATTTACAGGTGAGTAGATCAAAGCGATCCATAGTCATAGGAAAAATTGCTCTAAATCATTACTTATTAGAGAAATGCAAATTAAAGCATCTCTGAGGTACCACCTCATACCTCTCAGACTGGCCAGTGTGAACAGAAAGGACAATGCTCATTGTTGGAAGGGTTGTGAGAAATCTGGGACACTAATAATACATTGTTGGCGGAGCTGTGAACTCATCCAACCTTTCTGGAGAGCAGCCCAAAAGGCAACAAAAATGTGCATACCCTTTGATCCAACAATACTACTACTGGGCCTATACCCTGAAGTGATGATGAAAAAGTAAAAATATCACTTGTACAAAAACATTCACAGTAGCCCTGTTTGTGGTGGCAAAGAATTAGGAATCAAGTAAATGTCCTTCAGTTGGGGAATGGCTTAGCAAACTGTGGTATATCCAGAGAAAGAACTGTGGAGTTTGAACAAAGACCAAGGACTATTACCTGTAATTTAGAGGGGGGAAAAAAACTGATATCTTATTGTCTGATCTTGTTATCTCTTTTACTTTATGTTTCTTCCTTAAGGATATGATTTCTGTCTCATCACATTCAATTTGGATCAATGTACAACATGGAAACAATGTAAGAACTGGCAATTTGCCTTCTGTGGGGGTTGGGGGTGGGGGAGAAGTAAGATTTGGGGAAAAATTGTAAAACTCCAAATAAATAAAATATTTTTTTAAAAAAAGGAGTAGGGAGGCACTGAAACTAAGATGAGCCACTGAATGATATGATTAGATCTAAATTTTAGCAGCATCAATTTGGTAGTTGTGTAGAGGATGACTCAGGAGAAGGGCTAGTGCCCAGAGTACCCATTGAGAGGCTGTCACTTCAGTCTGCTTTAGTGGAATCTTATAATAGAACCTTATTCAAGAGAATAGTTTACTCCATCAAACTGTGACTCCTTGCAATTCTCCTTGTCAAAACTATTGGTCTTTCCTCCTTCAAATTTTCTTTAGGAGAATTTTCTTTACCTTTTCCTTAGAATTTTGTCTGTATGACTTTAATCCATAGGACCATATAACCTGTTATGGGGCATAGAATTTAGCAGAGAAATAAAGCATGGACATAAAGAACAAAATACAAAATAGAACAGATAACATGTTATGGCTGATGAAATAATTTCCATTTCTAGTTTATTATTGAAGAAACTGACCTTCAGTGAGGTTTTGGTTTGCTCATAGTCATTATCTTCCTGATTTTTGCCTTTATATCCCCCAAAGCCAAGAACAGTCCCTATGAGTGGTAAATCCTGACTATAATTGAATTCAGGGTGATTTGAAGGTCAGAGGAAGAAGCCTCTTTTGCCTTGTACTTTTACCTGCTCTTAGACATGTAAACATCCATTCTGGGAGGCTTTTGCCATTATGTCACTCAGATTGTAATCTAACTTCACAAGGAATTAGCATGAACAGAAATTCCCTATAGATTTCTTTTTTTTTTTGCAAGGCAAATGGGGCTAAATGACTTGCCCAAGGCCACACAGCTAGGTAATTATTAAGTGTCTGAGGCTGGATTTAAGTGTCTTGAGGCCGGATGATTTCTTTTTTTTAAAGAAAATTTTTTTCTAGGTTTTTGCAAGGCAATGTGGGGGATAAGTGTCTTGTCCAAGGTCACACAGCTAGGTAAGTGTGTGAGGTCGGATTTGAACTCTGGTCCTCCTGACTCCAGGGCCTGTACTCTATTCACTTCATCATCTAGCTTCCCTGATTCCCACAGATTTCACGAGGATCCGTCGAACTCTGAAAGCAATCCTGGACCCAACTTGGAGCCCAGTGTAGAGAACATTTCTCAGAGAAGGGTTAATCTAGATAATCCTAATATAACTTCCAATTCTATTAGTTCTTATCTCAGAAAGATGGATGAAGGCATTGTCCTCATACCTTTAGAGCAGGAGTGGGGAACCTTTTTTTTTCTGCCAAGGGCCATTGCATATTTATTGCATCATTCACAAACCATACAAAATTGTCATTTTAAAAATATCTGTCTGCTATAGTTGGTCAAACAATTAATTCAGCCCAAAAAAATCTGCTAGATTTATTGAATTTTGAGTCTCTCCTGCTGTTTACCAAACCACACCAGTATCACTGCAGGACAGAGGTTTCCCATATCTGCTTTAAAGGATATAGAAGTTTTCCACTATACTTTTCACATTCTTCAGCACTAATAACAACCTAGATACATGGATGGGGACTGATTGGGGCTTTCTCTCTCTGCCTTACTGCTAATTGCCTTCCATTATTTTGTAACAGAACCCTCTTCCTTCTTCTTGCTATACCTTTGCCTGGAAAACATTAGAAATAGAAATTTTAGGGTCTTCCTCCCTAGATAGATTTAAAATTGGCTAGAATGCTCATTTTAGAGAGAAAAAATGTAGTCTTGGAAGGGATATGCTAGCTTGCTTGACTAGACCCAGTTTTTAAATTATATGTCCTTGAATTTTATAGTATAAAAAATGCATTGACAGTCATTTAAAGCATATAAATTTAGTGTTCGAAGAAGCACATTAAATAAATGCCATATTCCAGTTTCTTTGCAGTATTTCTGTGTAAATTACATTTACCTATGTAACATCATTTCCCATTTACATAAACTCACATTTGCCAAATTGCACCAAGAGGGAAAACTCAATATAATCATTTCATAATCATATAATCTATTCAGTATGATTACATTTTCTCTTGATGCAATTTGGTAAACGGGAGTTCGTGTAATTGTAAAGTAATGTTCTACAGGTAATGCAATTTGATGCATTTGGCTCTTCATTGCTCTTTAGTGTACACATCCCCAAGAAACTAGAAGGAAAACCAGTTTTCTTTAAATGTCCTTTTAGATTACGAGATCCTTTGCTTGTTGCCATTCTCGTGGAGCACCAGGTGGTTCAGTGACAATAGCTCTCTATTGACTAGTGCCTAAATGTTGAGCACAGAGAGATATAACATAAAAGCTTTAATGAGAGATTGATGTTTCAAACATAAGGGTTTTTTTGTGAATTCATTTCTTTATAAGTAAATGAACAGTAATAATTACAGTAGTTGAGAAAGGTATATGTGGGCAGGAGGCAAGTCATTGTTGAAGAGGGAGATGGATGTGAGACCCCATAGTCCAATTACTGAGAGATTTAGCCATGATTCAACCGAATACTTAAACAAGAAAAACCATTTGGAGATCTTTCACTTATTACACAGTGAAAAATGTGATATGTTTCTTGTAACTCTAAGCAAACCAAAAGCAAGCTTTTGATTATTTAATCAAGGAAACACATAATAGTATTATTGTGGCTGCCATAGTCCCTCTCATTTGAAACCTTCTGACTGTTATGCTTTCCCTCAGCTAGTTGAAGTGACCTAAGCAAGCTTGTTATTGGAAATTGATTGACTGCTGAAGGATCAATATCTCTTAGGAATTTAAGTACTTGAGAAAAGAGGCACTTGTGGACATAACATTGTGTATTGACTTTGAGAGAAAATTTCATTTGTAGCCAGACTCTCACCTGATCTTAGGATGAAAGTGCAGTGAGAGATAGATGATTGTTCTTAAAATACTTTGAGAATAAAATATATTATAAAATACTGATAATATTACACATTGGATTTGAGCATGTTTAGCATTTTATGCCAATTTTTTCATTTCATTTCATTGCCCTTTTCTTTTTATTAGGTGGGACCAAAGAAAGTGAACTAGAGCTGGTTATTTTAATTTTTAATGATCCATGCTTCAACTGGAAATGCAAAATTCTTTATTAACACTTGTTAGTTTTGTTGTGTTTTGAAGGCAACACATTTGTTTTCAGTGATCCCTGTTAACAACTAAGGACTTTAATCTATTATGAATCTTAAAGAATTAGTAGAAAAAGAAACATGGGTAACATTTCATTAGGGAAAATTTTTTTCTCCTATTGCCCTTTTTCTATTCAAAGAGATATTCCTGTTGACAGATGAATGTGTTTTGCTCAGTTTAAGATCTTCAGATTCTTTAGAAAGGGTATATATACACTTTGTAGTGGTTAACAGTGATAAGTAACTTTTATAGGAGTTATCCTTGTGTGTGTTTTTTTTTTAGGTTTTTGCAGGACTGTGGAGCTAAGTGGCTTGCCCAAGGCCACACAGCTAGGGAATTATTAAGTGTCTGATGCCGGATTTGAACTCAGGTACTCCTGACTCTAGGACTGGTGCTCTATCCATTGCACCACCTAGCTGCCCCATCCACTGTGCCACCTTGCCACCCCATCCTTGTTTTTAATTTGAAATCTTTACTTAACTATAAAAAGACAACTCAAAACTCAAAAACCATAACTATTACTGTTATCTACTAGCAGTAGTCTAATTCTGTTGCTTCACAGTTCAAAACTTTGCTACCATGTTTAAAAGAAAAAAAACAAAAAAATGAAAACTTTAATAATTGACTCAGTATATCTTACTAGTTTCCTCAACCTGCATTTTCCTTGATCTACCCAATAACTGAAAAGATGGCATCTTCTTCAGTTATACCTAGTCATCTACTAGGTAACCACCACCTATCTAATCCAGCATTTACATCTTGGTATCTGCCCTGCTGCTATTCTCCTCCTTCCCATCAAGAGTAGTAACCCTCCAGATCAGACCTACAAATATCATTGCCCCCTACCTTGGGGAGATAATGCAGTAAACTTTGGCATTTCTCCCAGAGTTTGAGCTATCTTGAAGGTGAGTGAATGAGTGAAAACTTGCTTAAATCAATTTATTGAGCAGGTCTCTTGAGCACATTTGGACTCATACCAACTTCCCTTGTGCCCTCCTCCTTTTCTTCTACCCCCTCCCCTCAGGGATGCCCTCCTCTACCTTCCCCCCGTACATTCCATGTATCAGCACTTTCTCCTTACTCTTGCTCTGGGAACAGGAAAGGGCATGACAAGGGATCTTTGACTTCAGTCACCTCTGTGATTCTTCTCTAGTTCTTTAGAGTTTCCTCCATTAGAAAACAAGCTCTTTAGAGTAAGGACTATCCATTTTTGTCTCTGTGCCTCTGATGCATAGGAGCTGCTTAATAAATACCTGCTCATTTATTTATTCAGCAGCTTTTATACAGTGCAGACTTTGAATATTGTGGAGTTCCAGGAAAGGCTAGTTCTTGATATCTTGATAGCTTCAGAATGGTGCAGAAGCTGGATATCAAACGTATCTAACCTTAGAGCTTTATGAGAAGCTGGACGCTCCTGTTGCTCCATTGAATTTGAGCTTAATGATACATTGTTTCTATCTTATGCTCTTACACTGTATACAGTGTATTCCCTCCCACACAGACTTTTACAATGATAACTGCGTTATTTTGTAATGCCAAAGCAGGAGAATTTATGTTATGCTTTTAGATCTGTATTCCCACTAAATTTTGGGGGGGCAGCTTTTAAAGGGTTGACTTGGTTTAGATTGTAGTATAGAATCTTATTATTTATTAAGATTTTTCAAGCAGCAGTTATCAGCATGTAGCAGTTCTATCACCATCTGTCATACCTATTTTATCTGTCACATCAATAAAGATGTTTTACTGCTTTTCTAATTTATCTATCTCTGTTCAAGATAGTAAATTTGTTAGATACATCAGATGTCCTGATGGAAAGGTACATCTCAGACTCTTGAATGAGTTTTTATCACATTAGCACTTTCATCAAGTCAGTGTTTAGATTCCTAAATTTCTTGAGCTCTGAAAAGATATATCTTTTTTTTTCTTTTTAGTTTTTGCAAGGCAATGAGATTAAGAGTGACTTGCCCAAGGTCACATAGCTAAGTAATTTTTGAGTGTCTGAGGCTGGATTTGAACTCTGGTACTCCTGACTCCAGGGCCAGTGCTCTATCTACTGCACCACCTAGCTGCTCCCCTGAAAGGATATATGGTTACTTGAATTTTGTGTGAGTTGTGGAATCTTTCCTTTTGGACCAATTAATCAATATTTTCATTGACCAAGGTTTTGAGTAAGTTATGGTTTTTAAGAAGGCCTTTTAAGAAGGCTAATGTAAATGAACCCATTTTAAGAGCCACCACTAAATGACTTGAATATTTAATAAGGTCAAGTTCACATAGAGTAACACCACATTTATCTGAATGTTGAACTTTCAACAGTATGCTCCAGAATCCAAACAACTGTGACTCTAGTCTGAAGGTTAAGTTTTTTTTTAAAGGCTCTGGCAAAGGACTTTTCAGTAGCAAAAATAAGTTTCCCAAGTGCACAAGAGCTCAATCCCTAGCCTTTCCTCTGAGTCAATGGTATTTCACTAAAACAAAATTAGATTAAGGGTAGTTATCTGATTTTTATCATCACAGAACAAATTAAAGAGTTACAGATTAACAGCTGATAATTAGATTTGACAGTTGCTATTATATATGTCTAATGATAGCACCATGAGTGATAACAGATAAACAACTCCACACAGTCAGGTTGAGGTAGAATCACTGAGGACTGTTGTCTAGAAAATTCACATAGAACTGTGAGGTTAGACGGAATCTCAGTAGTCATCTGGGCCAGTCTACTCCTCTGAGGAGACCTTTCTCTCTCTAGATTACCTCCAAAAGAGAACAAAAGCAGCAATGATGACAACTTGTTTTTGAGTAGTTCTTGATAGTTTTGCATAAATTTTCTTATTTCATCATCAGAATACACTTAGATGATAAATACTACATGTTCTCTCTCTCTCTCTCTCATATGTATGTATGTATACACACACACACACACACACACACACACACACACGGCATTTTGTTGTATAATTGAATTTTACCGGCATTTATTAAACACTTACTGAATGAAATGAATTTTACAACACATTCCTGATGATAAAAAGTTTTGAATTCCTTGAGAAAGGATAGAGATGGTAAACTGAGTGTCTAGAAAATCTCCAATGTAAAGCAGAATAATGAACACCAAAAAAAAAGTATTTTTTTTTTGTCATTACCTTAACCTATACATTTAGGAATTTTATGCCTCCTTTCCATCTCTAAACTAAATAGGTTCACAGAAGACAGAAGGTTAATAATGTCCAAGGAGTAGTGCAGATAAGCCTTACAACTATGACATTGAGGAGTGACAAAGCCTATGTCCCAAATCAATATGGGGTAAGGGTGTAGGAGCATAAGCCGTGGTGGAAAAAAACATGATTTTTGGTCCTATGGTCTGTTGTACATCATTGCTGAGTGGAAGGAGTGAGGCTCACAAAGGAAAAGGCAACACTTACATTGCCTTTTCAGTTGCTTGGCCTAACAACCAAAGGAAAGCCAGCTCAGGACTTTCTCATTGCTGGAAGGTATGAAAAATAGGCACTTTGTTTTTCTCTGGACAAACATAACTGCCATTTGTCATCATTGTCCCTCAAGATTCCTTAAACATTGGCTTGTTTTATATTAGGGTCCTTGAGGCACTATTTTATTTTACTTGGCATTTTTCTTGCTGGAGATTTTCTGCATGTTTTCCTTTGTTTTCCTATATATTAGATTTTTAAGTGCCAGGAACAATGAGGGCTTTTCTAAAACTGTGTAAGCAGTGACCCATGCTAGGAGGGCCAGCACCATTAAGGCCTAAACCAATGCATTCCACAGTTCCAGACTCACACAGCCTTAGGAAAACTCTTTTGCAGGTCAGTGACTTTTCCATGCAGCTCTTTCTGGGAATCACTTAGAAAGGACCCTCTCCAAGATGCTTGGCCAATCAATATGTCTGTATGTCTGTTACTCCAGAGAGTTTATAAGCAAAACTTCGAAGCTGAGCTTAAAAACAAATCACATTACTGTTTCAACATTTCTTTTAATGTTTTACTTAACAGTAAGTTTACTACAAGAGCACAAATGTTTGTTGTCATTTGCTATTTAGTGGGGATGATTAATTTTATAGACTTTTCTAAATACCTTTTTAAAAGCTTTGCATTTGGGCTTGAGGATTCAGAATTTTCTTGAAAAGAGTAACAATGGAACTGTCATTTGTCTAAAATAACTTGATGATTATTATGTTATTTGTTCATCACAGATCATATAAATCTGCAAAGGGTCTGAGGCAGATTGAAAATCCAAATCCTACTGACTCTATCCACTATGTTCTCCCACCTCATTTGCAAATCAGCCTGTGATCAGCTTTAAATAGATAAAATCTGTTGATTCAGGAGGACTTTTTAAAAATTCACCTAGTCATATTGCAGACTACTAAGGTCACGGAACCATCATAAGTACTGCATTTTTGTATTTTGTGAAGATATTTGACAAGGTCTCTAGTGATATTCTAAAGATCTAGGGATGCAGAATAGAAAATTAAACATGTTCTTTTTCAGTAATTAATTTTAAATAATTGAAGGAAATAGTAAATTTTACTTTGAGATTAGTGAAAATGAAGTATAGTTCTTGTTTTTTTTTTTCCCCCTGAGCCAGGGTCCCAGAATCCCTGACTGTTTCCAACAAAGACCCCAGGGTTTCAGTCCTCTTTGAAAGGGGCTGGTTAGTTCTAGGATGAGGGGAAGGAGGTTGCTCCAGTCTTTCAGTCCAGAAGCCCATTTAGGAGTTCTGAACATAGCAGAAGCATCAGTAAGAAGTTCTGAGGACAAATCCAAGTAGGTGAAGTCATACAACCAAGGGAGCTACTCATGTATAATCAGTTTATTCCATACAAAGTTAAGATACCATACCTTGCTTGCTACATATCTCTCTCCTCCCCCCAAGTATGTGTCTTCACTGGAAGCCTGTAATATGATCCATTCCTCATAGAAAGCAAAGCCTAGGGGCAACTAGGTGGCACAGAGTACCAGCCCTGGAGTCAGGAGGAGACTTGAGTTCAAATGCAACCTCAGACACTTACTACTAATTACCTAGCTGTGTAATCTTAGGCAAGTCACTTAATCCCCTTGCTTTGCAAAACAAACAAACAACAAACAAAAGAAAAGCTCTCAGAATAGAGAGCACTGGACTTGGAGTTAGGAAGACCTGTGTAAATCCAACCATATTTACTAGCTGAGTGACTCTGGGCAAGTCACATCAATTTCCTCATCTGTACAATGAAGGGGATTGGGCTGTACAATTTCTTAGGCACCTTCTAGATTTAAGTCTTCACAGGCACATATGGTCTTTGGAAGCTCTTTTACAGGTCAGTGGCTTTTCCATGGAATTCTTGCTGGGAATCACTTAGAAGGATGTTTGCCCTAATACTGTTCTAGATAGGTAAAGTGAGGTTTTATTTTTTTTAATTTTTTTTTTAAAAGGCATTTGACTGTTGTAATGCCTTTACCTCCAAATCACTATGTATTTATTTTGGATATACCTCTATTTGTTGTTTCCTTTGATTGTAAGCTTTTTGAGGACATGGGCTGTGTGGCATTTCTCATTTCCAGAGGGTGGCGTAGTGTCTGACCCATTTGTTGGCACCTGATTGATTGGAATATTTATGGGTATCAGTTTTGAGAAAATGCCTTTGGGCAGTTTGTGAATTACTAAAGAGAGTGTTTTTTGGTTTGTTTTATTTTTAAAACTGTAAAGTATTCCTTTGTTGGCATATTGAGTTTATGAAAATTTCAGAATCAAAAGGTAAAGAATAGCATCTTCTCACTTTAACCTTAATGTAGCCATGTTGACTTTTCTTTATAATTAAATAACTCAAAGTGATCTTTCTGTTCTCTAACTTTTGGTACCACATAATCTTTACCACTGATTTGACAGCTCATCATATAAGTAAATGGTGAAAATTCCAGAGTTTGGTTTTTTCCTCCATTTAAATTACACTACAGATTGAAATTGCAGCTGTAAGTAAAATCTTATGATAAATGCCATTTGTATATATACTGATTTTATCCTGAAACATTAGGGAAAACCAGCTTAACTGATGTAGCTGGACACCATATGGGAGAGAAAGAGGCAGCTCCTGTTAGAGCATGTTAAACCACCTCTATCACCAACACCACTACTGCCCTCCCCTCCCTTCCCCCCAATGGAAAGAGTCCAGGACCCTGAACCTAGGAGCCTCGGAAATAGCAGTGATCCCCCCCAGTCATCAGACCTACTTCCAATTCAGCCAGTACCCACAGTCACCTCCCCCTGAACCCTCAGGCATATTTTCAGTCCATCCTAGTGATCCTTATCAACTGCCACCCACAGGGCTGGCAAATGGAGGAAGAAGCAAGAGGCATCTCCCTATAGGCCTTGATCTGTACAAACTAGGACCCTGAACTTCACAGCTCTAGAGATAGCTGCTTCTGACCCAGCACCCTAAGCCATTATGCTGGAAGCATCCCCTGTGGAGAGGCAGCCTTCTCACTGCACCTACTGATGTTATAGCTGCAACTCTGGGAGACCCAGAAAAGAATGTTCTTGGCTCCAAAAGCCCTTGGCCCTGTCAGATGGTTCAACATCAGAAACTGATTTTTTATCTGTAGAAATGACACAAAGAAGAGGCTTTGCCATCTGCTTTGCTGCTGTACCATAAGAACCATGGTGCCTTTCATCCAACTTGTAGCTAAAACCTTTCCTATGGGTTGTCTACCTTGTTAGATATAAGCTCCTTGAGAAGAAGCACTCACTTTTTGTAACCCTAGTGCTTAACTTAGTACTTTGTATTTATTTAACATTCTTTTCTTTTTAAATGGAGTTTTAAATTGAATCCTTACTCCCATCCCCTGAATGGCAAGAAAAATTATATCTACTATCCATGTGAAATTATGCAAAACATTCCTATTAGCCATATCTAAAAAAAAGAAAGAAAGGAAGAAGAATGATAGAAAGGAAGAAAGAAAACTGTGTTTCAATTTGTACTCAGAATTTATCACTTCTTTTTCTGAAGGTGGATGGCATTTTCTACCTCGAGTTCTTTGGAAGGTCTTGGATCATTGTATTGATCAGAGTAATCAGCTGATCATCATTGCAACATTGCTGTTATTTTTTAAATGATCTTCTGGTTCTTTCCTCCTTCTCTTTGTCTCCATCTGTAGAAGCCTTGTTATGTTTTTCTGACACCACTCTCTCCTCATTTCTTATAGCACAGTAGTACTCTGTCACAATCATGTGTCACAACTTATTCAGCCATTCTTTAATTAACATGCCATCAGTTTCTGCTATAAATATTTTTGTACATATAGATTCCTTTTTCTTTGATTTCTTTCAAGTATAGAACAACTGTGGTATTGCTGGATCAAAGGCTCTGCACAATTTTATAACCCTTTGGATATGTTTCCAAATTGTTTTCCACTAAAGTTGGATCAGTTCACTATTCTACCAACAATCATTAATGTACTATATTCCCTTATCCCCTCAGCATTTATCATTTTTGATAGATATGAGATGGTACCTCAGAGTCATTTGAATTTACCTGTCTCTAATCAATAGTAATTTAGAGAATTTATTTGGGGGGGGGGCAAGGCAATGGTATTAAGTGACTTGCCCAAGGTCATATAGCTAGGTAATTATTAAGTGTCTGGGGTCAGATTTAAACTCAGGTCTTCCAGACTCCAGGGCTGATGCTCTATCTACTGTGCCACCTAGCTGCCTCAATTTAGAGAATTTTTCAAATCACTTTAGAAAGTTTTGATTTCCTCTCCTGAAAACTTCCTGTTCATATCCTTTGAATTAAATGGATCTTACAAATTTGATGCCATTCCTTATATATTTGAGAAACTAGGTCTTTATCAGAGAAATTAGCTGTAAAATTTTTTGACAATTCTTCATCGTCTATGGCACCTTTTTTTTTTTTTTTACAAACTCTCCTGTGGCTCCCCTAAGTTGTCTCCTTAGGTTGGGAAGATGTCTCCCTCTGACTCTTTGCTGGTACTCTGCATATTTGCTGGTACATATGCATATACTCTGCATAATTTGATTTGAAGTGTTATTTTAGAGCTGTTTGGAGGGGAATGTTGGGAGGCTTTAGCTGGATCTTGGCCTGTACTTGGCCATTTTGGCTCCATCCCCTGAATCCTTTCTTTTTTTCTTTTTCTTTTTTTCTATCTTATTTTTATTGTTTTATTTTGTGGCATATTGTGTGTAGTCTATATGCCAGTTGGGAAAATGCAACTGAAAAGTCAATTTTTGTGTATGTTTTATTTCTAGTATTCATCTAAAGAAAGTATTTATCTCTGCAACCAAATATGACCTCTGGGAGAGTTTTTAAATTCCTAGGAACCCTCTGTTTCTTTTTCTTTATCTCCTATGTACCCTTAAGCCCAAGAGCAGAGATTTATATCTGTCAAATAGATTGCATCTTGGTGCAAAAAAAAAAATCACCTTAAGGATTTGAAAAAGGGCTATTTTTATAATGAAGAAGTAGCTGTCTTCCAAAAGCTAATGTGTTCATAAAATTGTACACTTAAATATGGGTTTCCTCCCTGAACTCACCTCAAAAATATTGCTTGTTATAGACAGATTGAAAATTTCTTGTTCAGGAGTAGATTAAAAGATTTAATTAAGTATTTTAAAAATGAATATTAGCCATTACAATTTTATCAATTCAAGGAAATCTATTTCATGGAATTTGCAGGAACAGAACTGGAGGTGGTTAGGGAAAGGTTAGGATACCCTACTCAGCTTGCTCTTTCCCACACTAATTCTAATGTCAAATCACATGATATAATGCTTTGAATACTGGCTTTATAAACAGAAGATTGGGGTTCAAATTCCAGCCCTGCCCCTTAGTGCCTTTGTGATCTTAGACAAGTCATTTCATTTTTCTTGACTCTAGTTTCAATGAGGGTTAGACTAAATCTCTTTCAACCCTAAATTTCATTATCTTTGAAAAGCTGGTCAAGTAACTATCCCCTATACCACCTATCTGCCCATGATTCAGCTAGTTCAAGACTGGTGCCCAGGACTCTTCACAAAAAAAAAAAGCTCACATCTGTGTCATATTTCAACAGAACTTTGAGGTAGGTTTAATATAAATAATGTTATCACTGCATTTCATAAATGAGGAAATAGGGACTTGAAAACTGGAACTTGAATATTTTATGTCTATAAACCCATTATTCTTGAAGTATGCAACCTCTGCAGTAAATCAATACTCTGCTCTCCAGTACAAAAAGAAGGCAAAACAACTGTATTCCAAGCCATGTAACATAGTCCCTGTCCTGAAACAGAACTTTCTGTTACGGGAAAAGAGGTATGTCACCAGTGGCTATCAGGCTGCTGTCCCACAGGTAACAGTGTCCTGCCATTCTCCCTTATATTCATAAGTCCCTAAAAAATCAATCATAGAGTTATAATGGCCCTTAGAAACTATTAACAAAGATATCTTCTAGTATGTAGCTAAAAAGTGGCCATCCTTTCTCTGATTGAAGGTGACTACGTGGTGGTCAATTCTCCATCCTTGGGAATTTTCAGGCAGAGACTGACCATTTGGGGGGGTATGATGCATAGAGACTCCCTCTTGGATAAATTGCAGCAAAGGCCGGGTGAGCACTGTTGGGTATGACATAGAGAGGACTTCCTCTTGAATGGATTGCGGCAGAGGCCAGGTGATCGTTATTGAGTTTGTGTGTGTTGTGTGTGTGTGTGTGTGTGTGTGTGTGTAGCTCCTTAGATGGATTGCATTCGATGGTTTCTGAGATCCCCATCACCTCTCTAGGTTCTGTAATTGTGGACAGCCCTAATTGTTGGGAAGTTTTTCTTGACTTCAGCCTCAGTGTACTTCTTTCTTGTATTCATTATTCCTCACTCTGCCCCTTGAGTCCCAGGACAAGTGCCCTTTTGCTCCCAAATGGTAACCTTTCATATATTTAAAGGGGAAATGGAATAAGCATTTATGGTCGTCTTGGACAGGCTAGACAATAGCACTTTAAAAGTATTAATCTTATCTCATTTAATTAACTAATATAAAGCAGCAATCTCATAAATTGATGATTTGGTCTCATTCAAAGACTTATCTTGATATACTCTCTTCTTAAATTTAGTTTATATTCCTATCATTGTCTTTTGGCATCCATGCTGCAGATAGAGCATCTAATTAATCTTGGACATGTGCTCCTCTTAATGACTCTAGTACACTTGTGCAGCAATATGGCTAAACCATGACACTGCAGCCAGAAGAGGAAAAATTGATCCCCATGCCTACTTTTATATAAATACCCAGTGATTGGGGTGGGGGTGCCAAGGAAAGCCCTTGTCTTCCAGCATGTGGTGTGAATTCTAAAAGATTGTGGTGAAGAAGGAAGAGCCTCCCAGGTGTGGAGAGAGCCCTGCAAAGACCTGGAGGTGGAAGATAAACTGTGTTTAAGGAACAGCAAAGTAGGTCAGTTTGGCTGGAACATAAGGGTTTGAGGAAAACTCCTTAGTATTTGTAGAGCCTGGCTGCCTTTTACTGGCTCCAGGTGCCCAGATAATTTAATTGAGCATTTATAAAACCTGGGGGCCAGTGCTTCTCAGAGTCTTGGGACTCCAATCCCTACTCACCTGCACCCACCTCCACAGGCTGATGTAACTGGTGTTGCTGGTCTTTTGTTCTTGAAGAGGACTATTGACATCAGCAATAACAACAACTTGTGTTCAAGAAAATCGCCAACTATGTTCATGATAAGCCTTATCTCTAAATTTCCTGAAATGCTAATTTGGCTCCCAAGCTAATGATCCCACTGAGTGGTTTAGGACCTCAACCCTGCCCACCCCCCAGGAAAACATTTTAGGATGGCTGAATGAGAACTTCATTTGCTCCAGACCTGGGCTACCTGAGGAGGTCACTGGTTTGTTCACCTCATAGATTACTTTTCAGGAACTATGTATACATTCCCCTAAATTGTGCAAGGAGCACACTGTGCCAGTACATTTCTTTCTCCTTCCAAGGTCTGTTCAGTAAACTTGGGAATACCCATGAGGCAATGCCTACAGCTGGAAATGGCAAAAAATTCTCTTTTCAGCCCAGAAGACTGGATTCTGAGATCATAGTGTCTGAGCAATTAACTACCTCTTCTCAGGTATAGGGGTTCACAAACACTGTGACAACAACAAACCCCTGCATAAGCAATTTGTATTGTTGATCACGATCAATGATTGATTGGCATGAATGAATGAATGACTCTTTGGGGGCCAGGTGATCAGAATCATAGAATCTTAGAGCTGAAAGGGATTTTAGAGGTTCTCTAATATAATATCCCCCCTTCAAGAGAATCTTCTTTACCACATCCCTGTCAGAGCATGAGAAAGTCTCAGAAGACTGTCAATAAAATGTGAAGTCAGTCCATTCCATTGAGGAACATTTGAGATGGATTGTGATTCTGAAACTTCCCCTCTTTGCATCTGTTTTGCATTCTGGAGATTTGCTGACTAGATTCCCTTCTCATGATTAGAGACCATATCCTATTTAAAGACATACCATGAAGGTTCTCTTTTGCAGACAAAATATCCTTCATTCCATCATTCCTCCTATGAGATAGTTTCTTATCTGCTTTCTATCCCATATTCAGAAGGAAAGAGACATGTTTTGTGCTTTTTCTTTTTTTCACTGCTTAATACCTTGCAAGAGAAAACTTATTGTGTCTCAAGATGAAACTGTTCCTAACACATTAACACAATAATTGGAAAGTTATTTCAAAGGAGAATCATCTTTTAGAGAAAAGAAATTAGTTCACTGATTAACGGAAGGCATTGTGGACAGAGTACAAGAGTAAAGAAGATTCATCTTCCTGAATTAAAATCTGGTCTTAGACTAGCTGAGCCACCTTGGGCAAATCACTTAATGCTGCCTACCTCAGTAAGAATTTATAGTTTATTCTAACAACAATGGGGAATCTCTGGCGTTTACATTTGCATCCTTTTCCAACCTCATTTTCCAGATCAGTTATTAATCAGTAAACTTGTATCAAGCAACTCTCTCTCCTAGGAACTGTGAGATATGTTGAGCTATCAAGCATAAAAAAAAGAGACAATTCCTGTCCTCGAGGAGCTTACCTTCCTACATATAAAAAAAATGTTTAGAAGGGCATCTGGAAAGGCCTTATATCCTGGAGGTGAGTCTTCTTTTAACTTTAGGTTTAGTTGTTAAGTTCAGCTCCTTATTTTACAGGTGTGGAAACTAAGGATAAGTGATTTATCAGCATCACATTGTTAGACTCTAAGATGGTATTTGAACCCTGGTCTTCTTGTCTCCAGTGATTTATTCACTAAAATGTGCTACCTCTTAAAGGAATTAAGGAATGAATTCTGAGAGGCAGAGTTGAAGAGTTACCTCATTCTAGGCATGATGGATCAGTATGAGAAAGCCATGGGAATGAAATATTTGTGAGGGAACAGTAAAAAGATCAATTTAACTGCATAGATAGTGGCGTGCTAGTGGTGATATAGAGTAGAATGGTAGGTTGGGAATAGGTTATGAAGAACTTTCAAGAATTTCAGATAAATGAATTTGTAGTTTACTCTAACAACAATAGGGAATCTCTGAAGTTGATTGAATAAGGGGCTATGTAGGGGTAACCATACCTTTGTTCAAGGAAAATCACTTTGGCAGCTATGTGGAGGAAGGATGGGATACGGATAACTCTTATGGCCGAGAGATCAATTAGGAGGTTATTAAAATAGCCTTGGTGAGAAGTCATGAGAACCTGAATTGAAGTGATGGTTATGGGTGTGTAAATAGTGAGGAGAAGGAGTGGCATGTGAGAGATATTGGACATGTAGACCCTACAAGATTTGGTAATCAGTTAGATATCATAGTAGTGCAAGGAGTTGAAAACAGTGCTGTGGCTGCCATCTTGTGCCTTTGATTAAAATGGGTCAGTTCAAAAGGAAGGCAGGTTTTGGAGAAAATATCATGAGTTCTTTCAATATGTTACTTTAAGATATCTATCAGATGGATGTGTGACTAGAACTCATGAGATAAACTGGGATTGGGTATATTCATATATATATATGTGTGTGTGTGTGTGTGTGTGTGTGTGTATATGTATATATATATATATATGTATATATATATGTATATATATATATATATATATATATATATATATATATATATATATGAAGGGGCAGAGACAGAAGAGGAACCAGTACAATTTAAGAAAGAACCCCCATTTTAAATGTTGGACCCATCAAGGGATGGAAGAGTTGCTGCCAAGCTCCAGAAACATGTGTGGCCTCCTCTGAGGCTAAGCTAATTCCTAGGAATTTAGAGCCTCCAATCCAGGTTTCCAGTTGCTGGTGATACCTGATAACATTGCTGCATCTGTGCCTGTGATGACACCAAAATTGGATCAAGGTAATATAGGCAAAAACGAACTTAGCAAAAATAATAACTCTTTCATTTAAAAAACAAAACAAAACATGGAACATCTGACATTGAAGTTTTCCAGTGCCCTAACCTGCACAGTGTAAATGGTATTTCACCTTATGGAAATATTCCTGCTATCTTTTTAGTACATTTGAACCTATGTTCAATTAGATTGTTAAAGACTTGCCATTTTATCTTCTTGCTCTTCTACTCTGAAATTTTTCCTGACAGATTCCTTCAAAAAAGTTTTTTTTAGTTGATCTCTTTACTCTAAAGGATACTTCCCTATTGAAATGATAATTTCCCAATTAATGTTTTATTGAACAGTGAAAAAAGAAAGCACAGAATATGCCCCACTCCTTTTGAATGTGGGAGAAGTAAGGTGAGAGGAACATTTTGAGCCCTAATATAGATGTTTGGAAAACACTGCAAATCTCAGTATTTCAATTATAAGTTGGTGCTTGTGTAAATGGAAAGAAATTGCTTATCCAATCAGTTATTGTGAAAGTCGAAGTCCTACTATAAATTTTAATGAAATTTATAAAACCTTCTGACAGCCTTTCATGGCAAGCTTCTTAGCATCCCAGGAAGGTTTGGTGAAATGCTTACTGTTTTCCTTGGAATATGTTCCATTACTTTTAAATGTATCACAAACAAATCACAACAATTCTTTCTCTTGAGAAGAGTGGTGAATTAAGACAAGGTTTTAGCATTGACATGGCCAGCTCAGCTTCTTTTTACTGCCAGAATATTCAGTAAGAGACATTGAGCTATGTTGTGAGCTCTGGGAGCTGCTGAGTTAGTTCGCCGACACTGTCCTTCTTGAGGACATAGGGGATCCTTAAATAAAGGGTATTAAAGTAAATAATGCACGGCTAGCAGTTAAGAGCCAATTGGGGCTGGTTTGCATAGACAAAGCTGGCCTGTTCTTGATTGATGGCATCCATTACACTGAGGTTGTGTTTGTTCAAGACAAGAAGTCAGTAATGATGGGCACAGACGAGTAATCTATAGATTTTAGTTGGTAAAGCTAAATATTCTGAATGAGTTGAAATTTTTATCTTTATTTTAGTGATCTTATCCATGAAGAAAATATTTCATGTTATTTTTTTTATTTCTATCAACTATTGTTACTCAGCTTTGTGAGCAGCAGATAAAATAAATTGGAATTCCATAGAGTTGGCTTTCATTTATCCAAAGATTATCACAAAAGTATGATTCTCCCAGGGCTATGCCCCTTTCTGCTATTGTCACTGACATTCTTCATTTTCTTTTTGGCAATTTCATCACTCCGATGATTTTATTTATCATTTCTACTCTGTTATGTGGGTGTGTATGTATGTATGTATATGTCCACCTACATATATATTTAGACTTTCATAAAGCTGGACTTCTGTATGTGAATATTGCCACCTTTAATTCTCCCTAGGGCTCCTTTCACATATTTCTACACACCTTCTCATAGATGCCCCCTAACCATCATAAACTCAGAATGTCCAAAAGTAAATTCATCATCTTTCTTCCAAAACAATACTTTCTGCTAACTTAATATTTCCTTTAGTATAACAATTATTTTCTCCATCACTCAGGTTCAGAATCATGGGTGTCTTCTTTGACTCTACTTTCTCTTCCTTACACCCCTAGTTACTAACTACCAATATTTCTATTTCTGTAGATCCTCACATCTATTTACTCCTTTTAATTCCTTCTACTGCTGTAAACCACAGAATTTCACAGTTGGAAGGACCAACAGAACATATCAATTTCAACATATGAATGAAGAGAAATCTTCTAATAGTAATAATAATTTTGAATATTGTGGTAAATTCAGTCTCAAATAAGGCAGTGTTTATTAAGTGCCTACTCCAAACTAGGCAGAGGCAGCTTATAACACTTTTATAGAGCTTTGTTGATTTTTTTAAGGAGAATCATAGGAAGCTTTCTTTACATTGAATGAAATCTGTCTCCCTGAAATGTTTGTGACCTATTGCTTTTTCTTCCCTTTGGCACTGAGAAGAAATCTAAATCCTAGTTGAGACTCCTTTATCTCTTCCCATTTAGACTGTTGTCTCTACTGGTCTCACTCCATTTCTTCCCCAGTTCACCCTTTACAAGAATATAATCATGACATTCCTGATTTACTCCCAAGAGTTCTTAACATTTATTGTGTCATGGTCAGATATGGCAGTCTAGAGAAACCAGTGAAAGTTCTTTTCAAAATGATATTTTTAAAAACATTCAATAAAACATATTAGGATTACCAGGGAAACTAATTATATTAAAATAAAGATGTAATTCCCAGAAATTAGCTTTACCAACTAAATGACAGACCTTTCTGTCCCTCCGCAAGTTTATTTAGGGATCCCAAATTCAGATTCTGGCCTCTACTTTCATACATTTTCAGTGGTTCTTTGTTACCTCCTGAATGAAGTTGTTTTCCTGTATTCGAGGCTATCTACTTACTGTTCAATCCAATCTTTATTTCCAACCCTATTGCAATGTATTTACCTTCATGACATACTGTACATTCCTGAGGAATTGAAACTCTCTATCTTCATATCACCTGCTTCCCCATCCAAGATCTCAATTATCAATTCTCTTAAAATCTATTTCTTCATGAACCTATAGTTCATGAAAACTTTTACACTTTCCCCTCAGCTTTCCCTTAGTTCCATTTCTGTATTTCTGCTTAACTGGATATCTCTAGGATCATAGTTGTTTTTTGTATTGGACTTCTTTCCAATAGTGTGAGCTCATTGAGCTCAGGACCTATGTCTTATCAATATTTCTCCCCCCCAGTACAATGCAAGTACAAAGTAAGCACTTAGCCGACTTTTGTCCAAATGGATTGAATATTGAATGACCTGAAGTTTGTTAAACTGGGGGTTAAACTAGTTCAATCCCTTCTTTTTGTAGATCTTGAAGGCCCTGTTCAATCAGACAACAAGGTTTATTAATTGTCCACCATATGCCAGCTGTTTATATTATTGCCTTAATTTGGCCCTCTTGAGTAAGTTGTATAAGCTTCTCTCTGGGAATCATTTTTTTTTTCATTTGTAAAATAGGTTGGAACAGGTGAATGTAGTGACTCTTCCAGTTCAAATCGGTGATTCTGTCTATAATTCAACCCCTTGACATGTGACTCATTGGTGGCTCATTTGGGTTATTTTAATATGATGAAATTTATGAATATCTCCATATTTATTGTGCAACTGTATAAGAAGGTGGCCTTCTTTCTAGGTTTCTTGTGGACTTAAAAAAAAATTTCTTAGTTGGAAACCCAGATAAAGGAGAGAGCAAAATTTGATTTACAGTTAAAAAGTAGAACTAGAAATGCTAACTAATGAAGCATTTTGAGGGTACTTTGTCTCAGAAATAAAAACTGTTTTAACAAGGGAGACACATGTCTGTCTGTGTTTGTGTGCATGTGTTTGTATGTTATTTAATAAGTTATATAAAGAAATGCATAAAGGCAAAATGAAGAAAACTTTAACATATAAAGATCTATCCCAAGAAAAGAAATTCACTCTGTTTTCCTTGGTCCCAGAGGTCAGAACCAGTAGTGGAAATTGAAGATTCAGAGGCAGGTTTTTTAAAAAAAGAAAAAAAATCTATATTCTTGGAGGTGATCAAATAGATGCTGAACAAATATTTTGTTACAAATGTTGTAGTGATTCCTCCTCAGATTTGGATTGGCATAATCAACAGTGCTCCTCTAGCTTTCCTGCCAGATCAGATTTGGTGTTTCAGATAGCATTGGAAAGCTGAACAAAATTTCACCTCTGCTTTAGATCTTTAGTGAACCTTCATTATTTAATTTGAAGTATCCTAATTGCCTAGAACTAAAGTCATGGTAGTATTCCAGCATGAGTGTAGTAAGTGAAAACTGAATTTATTTGTGAAATCTCCTTTTGAAATCCAAAGAAATTAATAATACTTAAGGTTTAGGATTTGCATCTCTATATATTAACTAGTCTATGTAGTTCTATGTATCTAGGTATCATGACCCTGGAGAGAGCCCAGGTTTATAGGGTTCACACAGTTTTGAACTGGTAACAGTAGAGGGCAGCAGAGACTGTGCTGCCCCCCACCCCCACCCCACCCCGACTGATGTTCAGTTTACCTTAGGGAAAGAGCAGGGTGCTTCTGCAACTCTGGGGCAGGCAGGAGAGATGGGCAAATCTCAGGTGAAGGAATTGATCTGAGACGTGGTTCCACAGGTGGTGTATAGTTGAATGAAGACAAGAGATAAATAGCCAGACAAGTCAACCATGAAGAGGAGCATAGTAGATCATTTAAAACTTAGAAAAATTTTCAGTGGTGAGAAACTTGAGACCTGGCCACCTCTCATCTTCAAAATCTTGGCAGCTTTTGATAACTGGTAAGTTAAGAACTGGAATCCAGTTGGTGGATGGTGTGTAGATTAGAAGCTCTTTGAGGACAAGCATTTTATGTTGATTTGCATCTTTACACAACATAAATCTTCAGATAGGCTGGATATTCTGCAAGTATTATTGTTTCATATGTTGTAATTATTTACTGGGAAAGAATGATATGACCTAAAGCTGGGAAGAACTTTAGTGTTCACTGTTCCAACCCTAACATTTTGGAAAATAGCACTGAGATCACAACAGTACAAATAGCAAATGATGGAATTTTCATCTGTCTTCTGCTGATAAATCCATTGTTCTTTCCACTGTGCCATTCTGAAGACCTAAGACTAAATTTGTCTCTTTGTATATTCAGTGTTTTTGTATGTTTTTATGTGTACATGAAAAGAAGTATATACTGTGTGTAAGGAACCTCCAAGTTAAGAGGGACCAGTTACATAATTTGTGGCTTTCTTTGTTTAGGTTGTGGTTTAGTCTACTTGCAGCTCTATTTGGATTATGGGTAATTTTTGTCACTGGATACTTCTCATCATGTTACAGACCCTTGAGCATAAGGATATTTAAATAGTATGGAAACTGGAAGTAGTTAAACCTATGTATTTTATAACCTCTTTCTATTAGATTGCTTGAAAAAAATAACTCTAATAAAGTTTTAATAAGCTCAATTACTTTTTCCAGTACATTTCATCCTCCCCCCACCTTCGAATGTTTCCTCTGCAAATGCTTCCTGGGATGGTTGAAAAAATAGCTGTATGTAGTAGAGATATAATGAAAACAGTGAATTTTCTCCTTGTTTGGCATTTTCCTCCAAGGGAAAACTGCCCTTAAGTCATTTATCATCTTCCATAGGAACTGACAGTGTTTACACTGGAGTGTTAAGCTGTGGAGGGAAATTAAGATGGTTTGTTTTAAGTATTATTGTGCTAGAAACTTTTAAAATATGTTCTATTGATATTTTTGTTTATAATTTTTTTCTTTTCATATATATCTTTCAGATTTAAATCACCTTTGTGACAAAGAAAGAAAATTCAGTAAAAAACATCTGTTATAGAGCCCACACTTCATGGTGTGGGTGATGTTCTGCCACCCGTGGCCTCCCACCCTCTTACTGGGAGATTGGAATAAATTGGGGAAGGGATATGTTTCATTAATTTTTCTTGGCCTTTAGTTGGATTTTCAATTACTTATAGTTCAACTTATTTTTTTTCATTTCAAGTTACATTTTGTACATGATGTCTGCAACATTGTATAGAGTTTCCTTGGCTTTGCTTGTTTGACAAAGACTACTGATTTGAATATTTTGGAATATATTGAAATTTTTTTCTTCAACTAAAAGGATCTCAAGCATTTTTAAAAGAATGAGCTTCCCATCAGGAAAATGTTTTTGAGTACACACATTCTATATACACATACATATACACATGTATGTATTTATGTATTTATAAATTAAATAATGCACTACTGTGTTTAGTAACCATACAGATTATAAAACACAAAAATTTAAATCTCAAAAGGGTTGTTAAAGATGAAGTAATATTTAGCTTTGGAGCCAAGACAGAGCCAATGGACTTTATCAGATTAAGGAATGACATACTTAGACCCAATGGTTTAGGATAATCACATTAGTAGCTATAGAGAAAAAAAGCTTGGGAAGGGAGGAGGTTTTAGGAAAAGAGACCAATTAAGGAAGCTCTTTGCCATATCCTAGAAGAGAGGTGATGAGGGCTGAGATTTAGAACCGGCAGTATAGGAGTAAAGAAGTTATTAGATCAGATTTGAAGGCAAGGGTAAGGGAGATGACCCTAAAATGGTGAATCTGGGTGACTGGAAGGATAGTGATGCCCTTGAGAGGAACAGTAAAAGTAGAAAGTCAAGGTGCGTTTGAGGGGGAGATAATGGAATGAGCTCAGGTATAAAAACCACAGGCCATTCATACCTGCTCATTCTGTGCCCACCAAAACAAAACTGGGTTCTTATTGGCCTTTACCCCAGAGCTCAACCTGCTGAGAATAAAATGAGAAGAGGAGGAAGTTGGGAGCTTCTTAGCAGAAAAGAGAGTCAGGGTTATGAGACTTATGATTGGTTCTTTGGGGAAGGGTGAGGTACAACTCATCCCCCTACCCTTTCAATGGGTTGACCTTTGGAGTTATTCTACCACTAGCCTTTACTTTGGATTATTTTCAATACCTTTTTTTGTGCTGTATTTAATAGGTGTTAGTAATCTTAAAGGACTTTTCTATTTGAATAAGATTTTTTTTATTGTTGCCAGGGGATTTTTTTTTTTACTCTAGAATGAGTTTATAACCAAATATTGTCATAGGCCTGTGATTCTCACTATTTAATATTATATTTATAAATAAGGCTATAACTATAAGGAAAAACAATTTTTGATGAGGCACATCAAGTCATATACTCTTTTAACTTTTAATTCTTATCAACTTTTAATTTAGCAGTCCCTCAGAGCCTCTTTCCTTTCTTTCACCCCACCTCACCCCCATACACAGGCACAAGGAACTTGCCTAGAGGATGATAACCCCAGGTCCACTATACTCTGTGGATCTGCCTCTTAAAACTAGTTCAAGAGCCCCTATTGGTCAGCAAAGGCTTTACCAAAGTGAATAGTACTAGCAGCAGTAATAGGGATTCACCCTGGAATCTTGGGATGCACCATCTCACAAATCCATGTATCATCTGGGGAAGAATGGACACACATATAGACTGTGTTTGGAGAGATCTAACTGGGCCAAAGCCCCCTGGGACTTCAGGACCCCAAAGTCTTAATTCTTTTAGTGGCTTCTTTTATACTTTTCCTTCTGGATTTACCTCTTCTCTGTAGCTCAATTTGACTCTTTCCATTTGGTATTTTTTGGTGTGTGTGTGTTTTTTTCCTGCTGGATGGGAGGGGGCAAGGTGAGAGAATATTGGAGAATAAGGGTAGATGTGGTTTTGTGGAAGATCACAAATGTTTATTTTTTTGATGGTCATTGTCCTCCTAACTACATAGATGATCTTTGTTCTGATGTGGCTACAAAATTACATTTTTAAAAATAACCGAATGAAGATACCTTAAATATACAGTGTTAACATCTAAAAATGAACTCTACAGTAACTCCCAAAGGGGTAATATCAGAAAGGATTATAATTTTTGTAGGAAGAAAATTATTTAAATTGAGCCTTTCTTGCTAATGATTTAAATCAATTTGATTTAATTAAATTCACTGGATGTTTAAAAACTTCAGTCATTCCAAGACAGTTGATGCAAAATATTCTCCAGGGCAACCAGAACTTATGTGATTTGTCTGTAAGATAGTTAGAGGTTCTCATAAACCTTACATACAACTCAGTCCCATTATTTTGTGGTCACACCTCATGTCCCAGGACCAAAGCAGCTCGTTAAGAGGTTGAGTCCATTAGTAGATGGCTCAACTTCAGAAGGAGAAAATTAAATTGTACCCGGCACTTAAGCAGAAATGAAGACTGATGGCTTATGCCATACTTTGACAAAGCATTTATACTATGTAATATTTTGAAATAGCAGCTGAGCCAAAGATGACATGTGAATGCCTTATTTAATTGAATTTACACTGTTCTGTTATCCTAAAGCTGCAAAACACTTCTTCAGTGAACTTCCCAAAAGCAGTGACAAATAACCTTTTAGCCTAGCTCATAAATTAGTGTTTTGACATTCCCTTTGAAGAAGATATATAGGTGAATTTAATAGGCTTAAAATACAGAATGAAGTTCATAGTGTTTGGAAGGAAATTAATGAGTGTTTATATTTAACTCCAAGTATTTTTAGTATCATTGTATTATTTTGGATGGACAGCTTACCTCTGTGTCAGAGAAGATGTGAGTTCAGGTCCTCGATCCCTGGGCAAGTCATTTAACCTTGCCAAATCCAAGCCTGTAGGACTGTGAGTGGTTTACCAGTTGTCAGTCTGTGTTGGTTAAGGGAGTTTCTTTAAACTAAAATTCTTGATGCTAATGAAATCATTATTCTAGATTATTCTAAAAATTATAGCTCCAATCTAATAGATATTTGGAAAAATAACTCCGTAAAGATCCATATCAATCAGTCAGCAAGGATTTAAGTACTTTCTATATATCAGGCCCTGACCTAGGCACTGGAGATAGAACTTCAAAATCAAATAGTTAACTGCCCTCAAAAATAACATCTAATTCTAATGGATGAGAGCGTTTTGAGCTCTCTCTCTCTCTCTCTCTCTCACACACACACACACACACAGATCCCTTGGAGGGACAAGGGACATTAGGATTTGGGGTGGGGGAGGGGAGGACCAGCAAAGATCTCATTTAGAAAGTGGCATTCACACTGAATCTTCAATGAGTCCAAAGAGGCAGAAGTGAGGAGGGACAACATCCCAGGTGTGAAGTATAGCAAGAATAAAGACATGGAAATGGGAGATCACTTGTGGAATGTAGGGGAAATTACTTTCTTGATTGGCATATAGGGAGAATTTAGAATAGGAGAATGGCACATACCTTTTAATGTTTCACCCAAATATATTTCCATAGTTAGAGACTCCATGAACTTATCACATGAGGATTTTTTCCACCAATCTAGACTACAGCCCCTCCCTAACTTAAATGATGGTTTTTTTTTATAAATTGACCAAAAGTCACCCACCCCCCATAACCCATCTAGAAAGAACCCTGTCTCTGAAACAGCCAAGTTATGCTCAAACAGCCAAATCCAGGCCCATCAAGGAAACCCTTTCAGCTTGGTGAGACTTCCTGAAATTACACAGCTTTCAGAAACCCCAAATAACCTCTGTGCTAAGAGGAGGCATCCACATGGAACTTAAATGAAGAATTAGTCAAAATTATGAGATAAAATTCAAGTAAGGAAAAGTGGTAGAAATGTAAAATTCTAATTATGTGTTAATTATGCACATTCAGATGCACGAAAATAGGGGATATATATGAAAAGGCAAGTTATTTTAACCTAAAGTTTGTGCTACTGTTCTGTTTGGGAATTTAATATCTAAGAGTATTTTTATGAACAGAATTCTATGCGTGGGGTACAAAATTATTTTCCTACTTCCTCTCAGAAGTATAGGGTAGGGATTCTTAACATGGGTTCCCTGACCCTTTAAAATATGTTAATAGCTACATTTCGATATGATTGGTTTCCTTTGTAATCTTGTATATTTTATTTTATGAATTAAAAAAAAAGTTTTTCTGAGAAGTGGTGCATCAAGTTCACCAGACTGTTGGAGGTGGGGGTCTATGACCAAAATTGGTAAAAAAGAAGGGAGGGGATGTGTAGAAATGAAATGGTACCCTAAGAGAGAAGAGAAAGTATGGTCTAAGTTCAAAGCTCCGAAGTGGCCCCCTTTTTTGATACCTATATTGAGATGTATATCTTTTCACTTCATTAATGGAAGTGTTATTGACATCAAGTAAGGGAGGCAAAATTGTTAATGAATTGAACCAACTTGAGTTGAGGAGAAATGACTCCCAACTTCTCCCTGAAATAAAGGTCCATCATTTTGATTTCGTATCACCTTCTGATAATAATTCTATGACCACGAGTCATGGAACACTATAACCTACAAAGAATTGAAGTGATAATGATTACCCAAAGGGCAATAGGGAGGCATATATAAAACTGTGACACATTATAAAAAAGGAATTATGAAGAGGCAGAAGAGAGTATATCATTAAAGTAATATCTTATCAAAGAAAATGGTGGACTGGTTATATGTTAAGAGTGAGTGATAATACAAAAGTCCATGTGCTCTATTTGTGGCCTCAGGATGCAAAGAAGACATAGGGTTTAGCAAATGCTCATAGATCCATTGATTCACATCCCACTCCACCCCATGCATCAAGTGGACCTCCTTGTGTCTAGCTTATGGAAGGGGATGGGTTAGAGTCTTAAGAGGTGAGCAGACGTGAATGGGTTATAATCTGGAACTTTGGAGAATGATTTGCTTTAAATATAAAGCTGTTTATATTTAAATATAAAATTTTAGAGCAAGGATTTAGCAGGCTAACAATTGCTACCTTTCATTCTGCTTCTGATTAAGGCAGTGGATAAGAGAATTTTTTTTTTTTGTTAGATCTTTGAAAATACCATGTTTCTTGGTTTCTATCCGAACTACCTCCTACACATTATATAACATTCTGGATGAGAAAGTTCCAGAGGAAAACTGGTTTTATTGGTGAGCTTTTGAAGAGAATAAAAGGTAATTTATAAAGCACAGCCATACTTCCTATTTCACTTTGTGAGGGCTCCATCCAGTGATTCTTAACATTCTAGGAGAAAAGTATTGTGAGCCATTACAGCTACTTTCTCTCCCTACCCCCAATCATATTTTGGTGGTCTGCCTCTCCTCCTAGTTAGTCAGACCCTCAAGTGATGGGAATATGGACTGTTGCCAGAGCTATACAAGAAGGCTTTTTAGCTAAACAAGATCTGCCATACCTTCAGGTTGAACTCCAAGTCCCCTTCATGCACCAATGGAACATTGGTGGCTCAGTATTAGTCTTCACATTTCCTGGTCCAGTGAAAATTGTAATGGATGCGACATGGAAAGTCCTGATAAAAATCTGCCCTTTGTTAGATTTTGTTAGACCATTCATATTACCCATGTGAACTTGGCAAGTCACTATTTCCTCAGCTCCCTCCTAGCTCTAAGTTTACGATCTTTTGATCCATTAAAGAGAATTGGCTCTGTTGGTAAAGGAAAACCCTTAACTTGTTCCTTTTCCTTCCATATGTCTACTTCCATAGAGCTTTCTGACAGTCAGAAACCATTAGAGAAATGTAGAGCAAATTGCGAAGAGAGGACATTAACTTGATGTTATGCATTTTTATAACTCAGAGGACGTGTTGGAAACAGCCTCAAACTGGAAACTGTTTTCCATGGTCACTTAAATAAAAATTGAAAATATAGTAACAAATCTTTTAAACTTAGGTTCTTATGTTAATTTAAAAGGTCATCAATCAAAATAGATTTCCATAATTTTCCATAAATTTTAATTTCCATCTTTCTTTTCATTATCAAATAGTTGACTCATAATAAGCCACCATCTATACAGACATAGCTAGCTGCATTATGTGTTTTGGTTTCATTCTCCATATGTTAACCTGAATCTCCTTTCTGTTTCATAGTTTGTCATTATTGAGATGTAAATGTGTTAGCTGAGACCTGATGGATAATTTTCAGAGAAATGGACTGATTTCTGCATATTTTATGTACATCTTAATGAAAGTACTTTGCTTGGCCAGGATCAAAATGGAGATATATTTACATAATGTTAAGCATTTGTTCCTAGCATTTGGAAAAGGGCAGCACTTAAATTTAATTTTTTAGTGGGTACATGTATCTGTCACACAAATTTAGCAACCAACTGCTTGAAGTACAAATCATTGTACCCTGGAAATCGTCAAGGTTAATTATAATTCGTATTGCCTTTTTTTTCTTTAAGCATACCTTATGGCACATATTAATATATTTAGTAGTACTGTTTCATTTGTGGACTGGATTTATATTTAGCATGCCAAAAAAAGTTTCACTGCTTTCTTTGTTAGACCATTCATTTTCTGCATCTGGCTTGGATATTTCTTAGTTTATTTTGAATTTTCTACATTATTTATGGTAATTGTGCTAAAAGTAACAGGATTTAAAGAGGTAGAAAATTCCAAAGTACCTTGAATTTACCTCCTACACATAACAAATAGCATTTTCATGTTTGTGGGGAAACTATGTTTTATTGTGGAACCATTGTGATAGCATTATTTAAATTATTAACTGATTTTCTGCATCTTCATTGAAGACCCATATCAGATCATCTTCTTCCCAGAACCTCATGGAATTTACTTCTTTCTGCCTCTCTCTGTATTTTCCCAGCTGTTTCTCCATCCATCCATCCATCCATCTTTCATTTTCCATCTCCAACTTCATCTCGTTCAAAGCATCTCCTTTTTTTTTTACTACAGAATGTTGACCTTCTACAACTTTTCCAGTGACTCTTTCCTCATCACACACAACTGATGCAGTCTTCCATTTTGTGCAATTTTTCAAACTAAAACAGGTGTTTCTTCTATTCCTCCTATTCCTTCCTCTTACTATTCTTTGCTAAAGAGTAAAATTGTGAAGATGGTATTTTATAGAGAAGAATGAAATACATGAGGGGTGGGTAGAGAAGGAAGAAATTCCTTCTATATTTTTTTTGTTATGGTCACTCTATGCAAAAAAGACCAAAGGGTTGCTGAGTATCTATTGGGACAGCCCAAGACCTGAGTTGGCAGTTTCCTAGGATGAAAGATACTGGGGACCAAGATCTACTTCCAAGTCTACTCAGCCCTAGGTTATAAGGAACTATTTTGTCTTCAAGGAACTGATCCTTATCTACTATTTGGTATTTCTGTGGTATTGTAAAGAAATCATGTACCACTCGTTTAAGTAAAAATGAGCTATGCCAAATGAATTAAACGTCAGTTCAATTGGAACATGATCATTAATGAAATAAACCTTTTCTGCTCAATCAGCCAAAAGGAATAATAAATATATATACAGCTTAGAGAGTATGGGAGAAAATCTAGCCCCTGGGGGGAAAACAATCAGAGGATTGCACTCCTTGCATGATTCTTCAATCCACTTAATGCCATTTTAATTTTTTTTTGCATAGAGAATCTCCAAAAATAATGCATAAAAGGTTCTTCTTTCTTTTCTTCCCACCTTTCATACTTTCCATCCTCTTCTATAGACTACCCTATCCATACTCACAATTTTACTTGGTAGCAAAGGATAATAAGTGAAAGGAATAGCAACAGAGACAGAAGGCACAGGGTCCTACCTTTCTGAATCATTTGAGCAAATATTTATTCCTGTTTTCTAGGCTCTAGTGATATAAAGACAAAAGTGGAATAGTCCTTGCTCTTGAGGTTACATTTTGCTCTATAATACATTCATAAGTATGATGCAGAGTCATTTGATAGAAATCATACTTATTGCTAAGTTTTCAGTCTTCTACTCTGCAGAGCTTTTCAAGCTAAAATGGTCAAGGAAAATTGGACATAGGAGGAGGGTGTGTATGTCTCTACATACTTATAACACATAAACATGTGTAGCTGGGTCATTCCCTGGAACTCCATGTAGCTGGGTCATTCCCCAACTTAAAAATCTAGTTGTATTTCATAATTTTGCCTATGAATCCATTGTTTGAAGCTTGGAATCATAAGAGATAAATTCTCTGAGGCCATGTAGTACAACTCCCTTACCTGAAACATTAGCTTCCTCTTTGATATAGTCAATAAATGAGAATCTTTTCCAATCTTATGGACCCGCTGTGATGGGGAGCTCCCTACTCACTAAAGAAGACCATTCCTTTTTTGAATACCTCTTAGGGGTTAGGAAATTTTCTCCTTTTATTGAGTCAAAATCTGCCTCCTTCAAACGTCTACCCCACTGGTCCTGGGTTTTTCCTGCAGGGTCATGTAAAGTAAATTGTCACATTTCTGTATTACAACCTTTAACATATTTGATGGTGGCAGTCCCATCTCCCAGAAGCCTTCTCCTTTTCTGCATCTCTCTTCCTCTGTCTTGGTTTTGAGGGTCATCTCCAAACCCATCAGCCTTCTCTGTTGGTGATGCTCCTGGAAGCAGGCACAGTGCTGCAGATGTTGTCTGATGGGGATCGAGCAGAGAGGGACTGGTGGGTCCCCTGTTCTGAATGTCATAAAGCTTAAGATTAAAGCTCCCTAAGATTTCATTAGCTTTTTTGAATGCAGTGTCTCACTTCCTGAATAACTCAGATGGAATCTTCTTGCTTGTGTTTGACACTGGAATCTGAAATCCCTCAAAATACCAAGGAAGCAAGACCTGGTCTGTCATAGTGGAAAGAGGGCTGGATTTAAGATCCTAGGAGCTGAATTCAAATTAGAGATGTCATTTGTTCTCTTTGAGTCTCAGTTTACTCATCTGTAAAATGAGGGATTTGGACCCAAATAACCTGTAGTTCTCTTGTAGCTCCAGTAAAATCACTATGAATATTACCCATTGAATTTGCAGTCGCTGCTAACTGCTGCCCCCCCCCTGGTCTTTTTCACATGAACTGCTGCCTCTCTCTTCTCTCCTCTACTTATGCCTTTGGCATCGAAGTGTTGGGTTTATATTCATCCCAATCCAGGTTTTACCATTCTAACTTGTCTGAATCCTTTTAAAGGTGAGACAGAGCACATCAAGCTTTCCTTTCCAGCTCCAGGCCATCCACAGATGTGATAGACATCCCTGCTGTCACTGATAAATATGGATTATGTGTGAAAGTGCTTTTGTAAGTTTGGACTTATAAAAGCACAGAATGAAATGCCCTCCCCTTGTCCATTCTCTTTTAGAATGTTAGGAACGGAGCATGGTGATTGAGAGGAATGATACAATAGCAACCTAAATATTTTTATGCACAAGACATTCCAAAATTTAGTGTTTATAATTCTGGAAGTTCTGTGTATCCTTAGTATAACCTGCATTAGACAACTTAAAGTACTTAAGTCATTGTAGTTATAAAAACAGTGAGATGACAACTTTTCAGTCTTTTTTTTAAAGCCATGAAGAATGTTCTCCAAATTCAATACATCAATAATCAATTACTTTTCCCAAAATAAATTAGGGCAAGAACCTCCCTTCCCATCAAGAGCATCTCCCAGTAGCAGACTGAGTTTCTTTTCTATTTCTGAAGTAATTTATCATTTACTTCTTGGTCGAACTGTTTCTCTGTGCTTCTCATTATAACCATCCCAAAGGCATCATTCCATGAACCTCTGCTCCTCCCCCCTCTGCCCCCCTTCACCAGATCACTTACCAACCATACCAGCAGGGCAATGCAAATTGTTAATCTATGGGGCAATCATCTGTCTTCTAATCTAGCTAAATTACCCTAATTTAAATCACAGCACCTTGTAACAGAGCACCTCAGGTAGGATCCAGATAAATTCTTATTTGGATAACTGCAGCCCGAAGCCCAGAGGCAGTTTGTCAAAATGACAGATTTAGGTCCAAGGTGTGCACTTGGAAGAAATGCTGCTGTAACTTTCTTCCTTTGATTTGATTTTGGAGTTTTAAGAAACATAATTTTTTTCTAAGTGGAAAAGCTAACTTGAAAACTCATTTAGTCTACAGCCATATTAACATTAAACACCATCCAGCTGGTGAACCTAGAATTAGACTTTATTACAAAGGGTTAATCCTAACTCATTGATCCAGCTCTGAGAACCTGACCTTGCAGGGCTTTTAGTAGGCAGAAGCTGTCAATAATACTTGGACTCTCTCCACTCCCTTTTCCTCCTTTGAATGTTACTGCCTTTTCCCTATCAATAGTACTTTCTCCTCCTGGCTCTGTGTCTGTGTCATAGATTTTTCCATCACTATCAACATCCATTTTGCTAACCAGGATTTAGGATATAGCTATACAAGAGAGCTATAAAGCTCTCCCTTACTCAGCAATGCCTTCCTTAGGAAACTCTTTTCTATGGGTATTTTCTTCACCTAGGACTTTGCGGTCTGGAGGTGACCCTGGGTTCTCCAAGTCTGTGCTGGCTGAGCCTCAACTTTGGCGTGTCCCATGAACCTGAAAGTGTGATGAGTCCAGATCTGGTCAAGGCCCAAATCGCTGTTGCTACAGGACTGGCCCTCCCTAGTTTGGGTGTATTTGTATGGAGAGGATTCTCATCAGTATTGACCCTGAACTAGGAGATCAAGGCTTTGTGTGGAGAACCCAAGTTTCATCAGTGGTAGAAGTCCCTCCACTGATAAAATCAGAGTTCCTCATTAGGGATTTCTTCTGGAAGAAAGCTAGTAGAGAGATTGAAATGGGATTAAGATTCAAGGAAGCCTTAGCTTGGGAATCATAGTGTTGGAAATGGATTTAGACTGTTCATCTTTCAGAGGAGGAGACTGAACCCCCAGAGAGCATGTGACTTACCATCATCAGTCATCCAAGACAGAGCTAGCCCCGGGACCCCTTCTCCTGACTGTCCATTCATTTTCACTGCACCCCATAGCTTCAAGAACTAGAGCAGTAGAAAGAAAATGTTTAATGTGATGTATGCTCATATCATCTTATGATATTAATAATTTATCTTATTACATTAATGTAATTACCAGAACCTTTGCTAATGGAGAAGAAAAAGGAACTAGCCCCCCTTGTGGAAGTAACATAGGCCTAGATGGCATTGATGTTTGTCCTTCCTTCTTGAAGACCATGATATCTGGGAGATGTTGCCATGACAAGCACATGAATTGGATTTGAGTGAGGGGGACTGTGCTAAGTCACCAGCCTCACTTTCTCCTCCAGAGCCATCTGGGTCCAGTGGTCAGATATGAATCAGGACAACTGGAGATGACCCTGGATGTGAGGCAGGCAGGGTGAAACAACTTGCCCAAGGTGGTGCAGTGGATAGAGCACTGGTTTTGAAGTCAGGAGGACAGGAGTTCAAATCCAACCTCAGACACTTGACAGATGGCATTGAGGTGTTTAACAGCTTGTTTACATTTCCTGGATAGACAGGGGATAAACAATTATTCTTACAGGGAAAATGAATTAGTAAGTTTCAAGAGGTACCATTTGGAGACAGGTTAGGCCCTTTCTTCCCCAAACCTAGCAAGCCCCTACAGTTGAATTCTTCAAATTAAATTTCATCTTATAGGCATTCATAGGATTATCCTTCAGTTTATGGAATCTTACTCCAGCAGAAATCATTGTATTTCTTCACATGGTGAAACTGAGGCTTATAGGGGTTATAGCAAGTTTAATACCTCTTGACTGGTTCCTTAGTCCTTTCACTTCTAGTTTTCCCAGTTATAAAAAGGAAGATTACCTAGCATTTAGTATCTATGTTTATATAACTGCTTAGAAAATTCTCAGATTGAAGTACTAATGAATTTGATGATTCTTTAGACTCTCTATTCTGGAGCATATAAATAAGTCTTTAAATATGTTTTAATGGCTTCTTAGTTTTGATAGATTGCCTGTTTAACCAGCTATTAGGATTCAGATATTTTTGGTTTGCATTTGTGGAGTTGTCAAAACAGTCTTCAGAACTCAGAATTTGAGATGTAGGCTGACATTTTGTTATAGATTAGACATCCATCCTATAATGAACTAAAATGAAATTTGATTCACTTTATTATACATATATATATATATATATATACACATACACACACACTAGAAATTCAATCTTAGCAAACAACAAACAATACATGTATTAAGGTTTGTATGGCCCCTATGGTGGGTATGACAAGATGCCTACCCTCAACACCTTTACCCTGAAGAAGACAGAGATGAGCACAAGCATAGTTCAGATGACATATGATAAATGGGTACAAGGGAAATAATTTTTATGATGATTCCTCAAGCAAATAATAATATTCTTTAATTGTCAGAGAAGTGCTCTTAAATAGATGGTGTGTGTGTGTGTGTGTGTGTGTGTGTGTGTGTGTATGTGTATGTGTATGGGGGTGTTGTCCCAGGTTGCAATTAAGTTGGAAGTTTGTTTCAGGGGTATACATACTTTACTGAATATCATCTTTAATATCATAATCCACACTCAAGAAAAAAGAGGCCAGCACATGTTTGATTGACTGCCTGTGGAATCTTGTTGAAATGTCTTCTTTTCTTAAAAGCCAAAGTGCTTTAACTTGTAGGCAATTTTGTTCCTATGTCACATTAGCATCATTGGAGCTTACTAGATAGCATTTTGTTTTTGGTCTGTAGCAAATGTTGATTTCTCCTTTTTCAGTTTTCAAAACTATATGACAGGAAATCTGTGGCTAAATATCACTTTATGATTTCCATCTGTTCATGTACAATAGTGTTTATGGTGCAGTCCAGATTGTAGTTGAGCGAGAAATGTCCTATTACTGCATCTAGAATTTAAAATGATCATTGTACATTCTAATGAGTAAACCTTTTTAAACAAGTTGTCTGCATAGTTTCAAAGCAGAGCAACTGAGTAGTACAATTTATGGACAGCGTCTGTTCTGCCAATCGCATGGTTGGCATCAGTCAACTTGAAGAACATTTTCTGAGTGATTTAGATTTTCAACTTCAGTTTACTCACTGGGAAAAGAAGTGGTTTGAAGCAGAGGGTCCAAAAGAGCTTTCTTAGCTTTACTAGCTTGTAAAGGCAGAAGATTCATTCATACTAGTAATGGAGGTCAAGGAAAATGGGTTAGTTTGAACACTTTTTTTGTAAGTTGGTATATAGAGTATTGTTCATAAGGGGTCTAGCTATTGAGACTTGATTTTCTTTTTTCTGTTTTATGATGATTAAATCTGAGTACCTAGAAGTTTTTTTCCTGAAATAATAATAATAACAATAGCAATAACAATAATACATTATTCATTTAGTTTTGAGTCATTTTTGTACAATGGCCTTATCAGATTTATGCTTCAGTTGGTAATCTGCACAAAACAAGAACTAGATAAGGTTTCTTTAGTGGTTACCATGGTGCACACATAGATGGGGATATCATCACAGTCTGACTATCATATTGCAACATCTCAACAGAAAGTTAGGTTGAAAGTGTGGTTTTCAGTTATGTTTCCACAGCAAACTGAAAAGCTCTGTCAGTGTATGTAATGTCCAAAGTGCAGTGTGCCAAAAAGGGATGAAGGTAAGATAATCTTAGACTTTAAAATTGCTGATCTGGAAAGGAGGAAAATTTTGTTGATGTTGTTCAGTTATTTATCATACCTAATTTTATGATCCCATTTTAGATTTTCTTGGCAAATATTAATATAGTTTTATATATGTATAAGATATACATCTATAAGTATAGTATATTAACATTAGCAAAGATTAGAATGGTTTGCCATTTTCTTTTCCAGATCATTATACAGGTGAGGTACCAAGGTTAAGTGAGTTACTCAGGATTTCACAGGTCGTAAGTGTCTAGGGTTCAGATTTGAACTGAGGTCCTCCTGACCTCACTGTGCCACCTAGCTACTCAAGGAGGGAAATATTGGAACTTATCTTATTTAAAGGGACATTTATTAGCTATCTTCTGTGTGCTAATCACATCACTCACAAAGTGACACAAAATTCATTGAAATCGAAAATATATAGAAAAACCTATTTCTAGAGATTTTTTCCCTATTAAATTGATCATCATTTGATACAGAAGAGGAGACTGAAGGACAACCGGAAGACTTTGATTTTTTTCAGCAATATTAGGAGAGAAGGATCAAAGAAGGGATCGACCCTGCCACTACTTGGAGTGAACAGGAGGAGGATGAGGATGAAAACAGACAACAAAGAAGCCAGAATTGCTGAACTGTTCTTTTTGTTTTTCTCTTACCACCCCCACTCCCCTGAAGGGGAATGATTTTTGACTGGGGGAAAAAAACAGACATGGGTGATAGAGTTTGTAGACCATAAGCTCACAAATGGAATGGCATTCCAGCCTATAATTTGACAGACAAAGAAATTGAGGCTCTGAAAGCTGAAGATACCAGCCTTAGATGTAGACAGCAACTTTAGACAGATGTAGACAGCAACTAGTTTCCAAAACCAGGTCCTCTGACTCTAGGTCCAGTGCCCCTTCAACCACCCCACAGTCCCTTCCAAGATCAGAAAGGGAATAGTAAGGGAATATCTCTCATCCTTTGATCCCCATCCAAGTTATTTGACTAAGAGAAGATACTGTCTTTGGGTACCAAGGATTGTGTTATCATTGCTGAACCACTGTTAAGGATCTTTGAAAGGTCAAAAGAAGTATGACGGTACAAGAGGAGGGCATTTATCCCAACTGGGAAAAAAAAATTTAAAAAAGTGAATTTAGTTTCAATTTGTGGAAAAATTAGATAGTGTATTATTAAATGTTGGTAACAGAAAGCCAGAAAGGGCTTCATCAAACATAGGTCATACCAGACTAACCTCATTTCCTTTTTTGACAGAATTGATTAGAGGAGTTCTGTAGGTAATTTATTTAGAGTTTAGTAAAACATGTGATCAGACTGCTTTCTGTTCTTGTGGAAAAGTTGGAGATATGTGAGCCAGATAACAAATGATATGATTAGAAGGGTACATGACTCTTTGAATGATAGACCCAAGGAGTACTTGTTAGTGGCTCCATGTCAGCCTACATGAAGGTAGCCTCCAGGGCTGTTCATCTTTGATCTGTGACCACTTCTGGACAAGGTAGCCTTTTTATTGATGGCTTTTGAGAAAAGCCTAGAGGTGGCATGCTTTTTAAATTGTCAGTGATAAAGAAGAGGCAAGAGCTAATACAGAGTCAGAATTCTAGAACATCTTGATAGACCAGAGCATTGTACTGAATCTTATAAGATGGGATGAACATAATCATTCCAGACATTGCCTACACAATTACTAGAGAAAGACGCCATAGTCAGATCGCAGTCTCTCTGTAAAAGATCCCAGAGTTGCAGCTGAGTGACCCCTTCCCCCCCGCAATTGGATTTGGGTCAGTGGTGTGGTACAAAACCCAGAAAGCGGATGCACTCAAAGGGTTGGGGGAGAATGAGCTTACTCTCTTTTGTAACATTGTTCTGTCTCAGTGACCATAACTGCTCCACCAGACAGTGCCTTGGGGAGGACAGTTAGAATGGTTAAGGAGCCATGGTGACCATGATGGGACCCTTCCTTGTGCAGAGGGGAAAGAGGAAACAGACCCCAGGAGGTTCAGGAACTTCTTGGAATTGCTTCCCTAGCTTTGAGGTCTTGAAGGAGTTGAAAATCAACCACATGGAAGATAGCTTAGTCTTCTCCATTGTTGCACAGGGCTGGCAGGCCCAGGTTGTGAACAATAGGCAGGATTTGGCTTAATAAAGACCTTTTTGTTCATTAAGGTTGTTCTGAAAGGGAATGAGATGACTTAAGAGACAGTGGGTTCCCCAACTTGGGTATATCTTAGAGGAATTCTTGTTCATGTTTAGGTTGGACTCCATGGCCTATGAATCTGTGATTTCAAACCTACAAAATGCTAAAATGTTTATCTTAGGCAATTCAATTTATCGTGTTTATTGTTTATAACCTGGAAAGCCAGGTGTTGCACTAGATAGAGTGTTGGGCCTAGAGTCAGAAAGAACTGAATTCAAATCCTGCCTCAGATGTCTCTGTGTGATGTTGGACAAGTCCCTTTACCTTTTTTGCCTCAGTTAAATGAGCTGAAAAAGAAAAGCAAACCACTCCAGGATCATTGCCAAGAAAATCCCAAATGGAATCATGGAGAATTAGGGTGAAAATGACCGAGCAACAAAATTGTTTATCTCCAGTAAGTTATTTCTCTATCAAAATTAAACATGTAGATTTAAAAAAAAATTTCAAGTATGCAAAAAATGAACTTACAAAATATAATAATTCTAGCAAAAGCAACAACAATAGTACTAAAATCATACCATTTCAGGTAAAGTTCTTGCTTTAAAACAACCTTGAGAGATAAATGAAGGCTCTTAGGAATTGTTGCTTCACTTAAAATTTTTTAGAAAATAATATAAGTCACGGCACATCATTCTTTGGACAGAATTTGATTTATTCACAACTGGAAAAAGGTAATGAGAACTGGAAGGCTAGCCCCCTTTCCATTACATCATTCTTGTTTCCAGAACACTTCCATATCAATTATCCATTTTTAGCACCCAAATGGCGTTTTTCACATTGAAAGCCTGAACTTTGAGAGCAAGCAGCAAAATGTAAATATATCAAGAATTAATTATCTGAAAAACAGATGATTCCTTCAAGATGGGTGACTGAATTAAGCCAGAAGTAATTCCATCTACTTCATTACTCTTCCTACATTCTTCAGTTCCCCATGTGGTATCAGATACACTTCACTTCCTCGTCCATACTTCCCTGGCTTCCCACTTCTCCAGAAAGTCTTCCTTCTCCTATGCCCTGATTGCCCCTCACTCCAGGTCCCCCAAAAACAAATAAGACAAAAACTATATGTGTGTGTGTGCGTGTGTGCACACATGCACATACACACACACACACATACACACACATGAAATAAACTGGGGGATTTCCTTCATGATTTAGATTTAGATTTATTTTGTATTTTTTGCACAGTCATTTGCAGGTTATTTTCTCCATTAGAGTGGAAGTTCTTTGAGGTTAGAACCCATATTTTTGCCATTCTTAAGTATACCTGGTGTTTATCATTCTGGCTGGCCTGTAATAAGCACGTAATAGATGTTTGCTAATTTGCTGACTAGATGCTGAGTGGCATAGTGGAAAGAACTTGTATCCTGGAGTCAGGAAGACTCACCTTCCTGTATGACCCATGGCAAGTCACTTCACTGAGTTTGCCTCAATTTATTCATCTGTAGAGTGAGCTAAAGAAAGAAATGGCAAAATACTTCAGTATCTCTGCCAAGAATACCCCCGGTGGAGTCATGAAGATTGAAAATTGAATTTGCTGTTGTCTAGAGAGACTAGCTACTTGTGTGACCAAGGGACAAGTCCTTCTTCTTTGTTTAGCCTTAGTTTTCTTATTTGTAAAATGAGGGTATTACACTAAATGGCCTGCTTTTAAAATTGTATTATTCTACCCAGGTACAAAAAATTCCAAGTATTTCTAGAGAGAATTCCCCTTGTGAATATGATTATTACAGCAAATGAGATGTACAGAGGATCATGTTAATAGAATGTAACCATGTGAAATAAGATTTCACATTTTCCTATCATGGGCTTATCACTTGACTAAGACCATTTGTGTGAGAGTTTCGCTTCCTGCAGTGAGAGGATGGCAACACACACTTGCTTTCTTATAAAAGTCGGTTCTAACTTGTAGAGATAAGGTTGTCTCTACAGTGCAGAAACCTTCCTTGTCTTTTCCTCTCTTTCAAAATGAAGCCACTAGATTGGAACTGCATTTTTGATTAATGCATTGAAGGGTAGTTCACTATCTGGGAAGAAAGTAATGATTTCTAACATCCCCTTACCCCCCATTGGCATCCACCGCAGATGTTCAGACAACATGTCCAAATCCCTCACCCCTGTTAAGGCTAGATGTGGTCATTAAATTTCTATTGATTACATAAGTCCCAGTCAAGATACAGTTTCTTCTGTGACATGTGATCTTGGGTTCTGCAGGGATATGTGTGTCTGTGTGTGTGTGTGTGTGTGTGTGTGTGTGTGTGTGTGTGTGTTTGCTTATCCACAATTTAGGGCAATCTGCTACCTCTTAATGTACTCATAAAAAAACAATACTGAAATAGTACCTTTTTAAACACGTTTTGTTTTGTTTTAGGCAAGTGCTAAGTAGATTATGTCACACATGATAGCTGGGAATTTGTAGGAACTAAATAAATGAGAATAATATTCTCCTAAGCAATTCATATATTGCCTTAAAACTTTATATTCTGATTATGGTTTTCCTTAGAAAGAAATGATGATATTTAGATTCTTTAAGAACCTGTAATTTCTTAAATGAAGTACTCATCCTCCAATCTAGTGCTGTCCCTTTTCTTTCCCTTAATACATAATCTGCAGGTGTTGTGTGACCAGAAAGACACATTATCCTGCCACTGTCAAGATGCATCTCTCTGAATTTAGACAAGTTGTTCCTAGTAGAACAGATACGCAGTTTGCCAGACTTACAAGTAAAAAGATCATAAATAAAAATTGCAGTATAACTTAGAATATTTAAATGTTCACTTCTGAATTGTATATTTGAGTTAAAAAATCAAAAGTAAATTTCTTAGATGAAGAGTAGTTTTTCAAAATAAATATCTTATTTTCTTGACTTTGATATTTAAAGTGGGAAAAAGCTTTGGCATTAGTCAATACCTTGAGCACAAGGCCCTAATTCACTTTGAAAAAGTTTGATATTTATCAAGAAAAAGCTCTTATTTAAAAGGGGGATGCTGAACTTAGGATAAAAAATCTTATTTATAAGGTCATTTACCAATATATAAGAATAAATTTTAAATTTAAAATTCCTTTGAGGTTTTATGTTTAATGTTGATCAATTTCATAGCATTGTGACTGCACATTATCCTTCAGAAATGACATAAAATCCAACCACTGGAGTTCTATTTGTATTTTATACGATTTTATGTGTAGACTAGAATATTTAAACTGAACAATGTCTTTGTTCAGCCACCTTTAAAATGGGAGACCAGGATTTTACTATTGGAGACCCCCCCCCCAAAAGGTATAAAGACATTACTTTTTTATCTGTTGCTTAACTTTTTTTTTTGTTACCAACATCACCATTTTCTCTTCTATAGCTCCCTTGTGACTAAGGAGAACTGAAATGCCTAGAAGCATAGGTTTCATCTCCCCCTGCCCCCTAATAAGAGGAGAATGTAGGCTAACTGCACTAAGTAAAATTAACACTTTTTACCTCCCCTTCCCAATCTGAAGGAACTGAGAAGTGTGAAGTATTCTCTTAAACTTGTCCACAGGCCAGAGTTTCTGATGTATAGGGAAGTCCAATGACTTTGCCCCAATTGATGCATACCACAGGTTTTTCCTTTTTTCTTTCTAAATTACAGTAGTCTAAAGAATTTCCCATCTCATGGCCCACCTTCTGGTAGTGAGCCTCTCTAACCATGACTACTCTCCTCCTTGAACTAGAGATAGCTCTAGATATCTATTTTTGAAACTTTTCCACCTTTATAGGGTCCATTAAAACTAGTACTCTATTGGCCTTAGCCTTCAAAAATAATTGTAACCTACCTTTATGTAACTCTGACATTGTGGATCATTATCCTCATTTTACAGATATTTGCAGATTTGCTGACCAGACTACTCGTGTCATAGTGGATATGTAAGGCTTAACTGAGGCTTAAAGTTAAGTAATTTCCCCAAAATTGCATATTGAGAGTCAGAGGATAGATTTGAACCCAGGGCCATGCTAACCAAGCCCCTTTTCCCCACTACTCAACGCTATCTCTATGCAGTTAGTCTTCACTTTTATTCCCTTTTAATACCAGAACTTCCTACATTGTTTGCTATTTGAGTATTTTTGTTCATATCTGTCATATATTGTTGCCAGTTTAATACACCATCTTCATTACCATTTTCCTGCCCTAACATTTCCAGTGGTGCTATTTGCAAACATGAAATTGGGATTCTTCTATTGACCTTTTGAAGACCTCTGTGATCTGACACCATCCCAGTCTAACTTCTACTACATTTTCTACCAGTTATTTCTTGCTGTCTCATAAATACATATGTTCTATTCACCTGAATTCCTCTCCTTTTCTAGCTCTCCAAATCTTACCCATATTTCAAGGCAGAGTTCAAATTCTATCTTATTGATGAAGGCTTCTGTGTTGTCTTCTGCAAAGAATCATTGCAGAATTTTCTTTTAAATTGGCTAAATACCTAAATATGTGTGTGTGTGTGTGTGTGTGTGTGTGTGTGTGTGTGTGTGTGGCTGTGTGTCTCGTGTGTAGGTATATGTGTATATACATATATGTATATGTATGTGTGTGTTTGTATATGCCTGTATGCAAATATAGTCATTCTATTTCTTAAAATAAAAGTATTTTACTTTACAGAAATTTGTCTTAACTTTTACCTTTTCAGGAAAAGAGTTACATATAGAATGACTACTTATTTATCTTTTTGAGTTAATACTTTGATTAATGGGGAAAAAATTTACTAGATTATTACATCAATATGTCATTACTAAACATTTAAATAAATTATGTTTTATTTCAAGAATTTAAAATATATAGGAATTAATAGAATATATTCATATAAAATTTTGAAATTCTCTAAGTCTTATGGATAGCATTATTAAAATTGAAAATCTTAGGAGCATAGATTTAAAAGTAGAAAGTATCTAATCCACTCCTTATTTTATAGATAAGGGTATTATGACACCCTGCTACATCAGTAGTAGGTGACAGCCAGAATTTAAAATATAGTTGCTGCCTCTAAGGAGCTTACCTTCTACTTGAACTGTAATAGATATTTTCTCTAATAAATAATTAATACCTTTAGGATCCATTCAGAAAGAGCTTGACAGTTTGTTTTTCGTATTTTTGTGTACTTTATTAAGATTATTGTAATGCTGTGCTTGGTGTTTTAAATGGGCTTATCCAGCCCACTAATTTGGAGGTTTAATTTATATTTGTAAATATGTACACTTTTCACTGGAACATAGTAGTGAAAATAATCATTTCACTTTCTATGGGATCCTAGATCTTGAGTGAAGGCCAGTGATTCCCTGCTCGCTCATTTGGGAGCATCAGGCTAAGTAAGATAAGATGCATTTCCCAAGGTCCTATGAGGAAGTAATCACTAGGACGTTTTTTCCATTACCCTCATGTAGAATTAGGTTTGCCTCTTAAGGTGCAACAGGAAAGTGTAACCCTGTCATAAAAATAGAAACACATTAGGTCTGTGTTGTCCATCTTTTCCAGTAAAGAAGATAGGCATTCCACCAGTGACAATCCCAACACCCATTGGCCTCTTCCATCCTCTGCCAGGATGGAAGTCTAGTTCCCTGATTCACCAAATTCATGAAAAAGACAGATTATTTAAGTATTTTATAATGAGGATTCAGTCTGGAGAAGGGGAAGCAAAACTCCATTTTCCTTACATTTTTATAAAATCTTTTCAAATAGAAAATATGCCTATTGCTGTCTGTCACTAAAATAATAGGTAAATTTGCTTTTGCTTATTGTGATAGAATTAGTAATCATAGTCTTATTAAGGAAATTATAGGATATCTACTAAATGACTACATCAGTCTTTTAAACTAAGCAACTTTTCTTTTTGGTGTATAGCCAACTAGAAGAAATGAATTTGCTTTTTGAGGAAGTCAAATCGATCATTAGACACAACCATCTCATGACACTAACTTGTTACTTACCATCTTCTCCAGTACATGGAGTCTTACATTGAATCTCAATCTGTAGACATTTATTAAGCATCTACTGATGTATCAGGCCCCTGTCTAAGCACTGGTCTTAACAAAAAGAGGCAGAAGGAAGTCTCTGCTGTCCAGAAGCTTACAATCTAATGGAGGCACCAACAGCATGCTTGCAAATACATACAAAGCAAACTATTTACAGCATAAATAGGAGAGCATTAGCAAAAGTAAGACTAAAATTAAGGGGTTGAGATTTTAGTTGGGTCTTGGAGGAAACCAAATAGTTTCTAATCAAAATGTCCCCATTTTCCACATCAAGCTGAATATAGGGTTATTCACATTATCCCTTTAACTCCAACTAAATAAAAAAGAAGGATTTGTTGATGGAACCTCAAGCCAGTTTGCTGTTCTTAAGTACCATCTGAATCCAAATCGAATAGATCTATAGCTTGACAGTGGCAATTAGAAAATGGAAATGGCAAGTATTGAAAGTGTCCCTGTGTTCTCAGTGTTAATTTAAAAATCACTTTGCTGTCTGTCATAGCATAGGCATGGCCTTTCTACAAGGTAATGTCTCACATTTCCAGCAAACTCTGATTGTAAAATTGTGATTTTTATGATTCCTGTGACAGCATCTCCCACTTCAGTGCCATACTCTGTCTTTGTCAAAAGTGATCATTGAAGCAGGTTGTTTGTTCTCCAGCCCATTTTATAATTATCCCTCTTATTATACTTGAATTATATAATAAAAATGTTTGCAAAGCACTTTGGAAATGTAAAAATACTGCAAAAAATAAGGAAAATTTTATATGCTAGTGCCCTTATAATAATAGCTGAAATAAATATGTGAAAAATTTCTCTTAAATATATCAATATAGTCAATAAACATTATTGTTCTATAATTCATAGATCCCAGGATTACATATTCCTGTGTGATTGTTTGTTATTAAAGTAGCACTGTTAGCCAGGTGGTATATTGTGATGAAAAGTGATTTTGAAATTGTTCCTAAGTATTGGCTTCCTCACACATGCAAAGTTGATTTTATGGATTCCCTATGTCCATATATGAACTTTTTATAAGAAAATTTTAAAGGTCAATTTAAATTTAAAAGAAATTTTTACATTTCAGTTTAAAATACTCAGGTGGCCTTGCAGATAAATTTCAGCTAATTTTCATCTTTGGGGTTTTGATCAGTTTGTGACTAAAGTATTTTGACTTTTTAAGTGCTTTGTTAATACTGCTCCATTGATGCTAAAGAAAAATGTTACATACACTCTCCATGATAATTTGTGCTACCAAACCTACCTGTGAGAGCCTGGAAGTCCCCTCTTAGGAATCTGGCCCTTCAGGAAGGTAGAAGGAATTTCATAGCATTTTTAAGTACAGATGATGAGGCAGCTAAATCTGGTAACAGTTGCCAAGTTTTTCCCCCTGAGATTGAATAGCTTTGATTCTGCTCCAGCTGTTTCTGTAGCCCCAGACCAGACCAACCAGGGCTGCCTTGTGCCTACTCTTTCAGGGGAAGACAGATGTGAGGCATAACCCTGGGCATCTCTGGAAATCACAGTATCCCCAGAGAAGCAGACTTTGTGGGTACCCCAAGACTTATCCAGGACATCAGATTGAAGCCTACCCTCAATCTTCCCTGATCTGTTCTCCACCTTACTCGCCTCCACAAAATGGAAACTGGCTAGTTTTCAAATCACCAGCAGTCTTTTTGCTGTTGGAATGCACGTTAAAGAACCTCAGGTCATCACCAGCCTCTTTGAAGCAGGGTCCCTTATGATGTGTGTGTGTGTGTGTGTGTGTGTGTGTGTGTGTGTGTGTGTGTGTTCTTCCTCATTGTCAGGATGGGTGAGTTTCTTCCTCCCTTACTTTATTAAATTGAATTATGCTTGCCCTATGTCCCTTCTTCCCTTCTGCTTTCAATATTGTAGACATTTTTTGTAATCATTTCATTGCTTCTTTAACCTCAAAAATAGTACATAAGGGGGCAGGTAGGATAGAGTGGCACAGTGGATAGAGCACTGGCCCTGGAGTCAGGAAGACCTGAGTTCAGATTTGTCCTCAGATACTTAATAATTACCTAGCTGGGTGACCTTGGGCAAGTCACTTAACCCCATTGCCTTGTAAAAAAATAAAACAAAAGTACATAGCATTCAAAAAAATGTTTCTGAATTACCATAGGTCATTATTTCTGATGAATTTTCTTTTGCAAATATTTTGTTAATTGTCTTTCAATATAATTTGATTTTTCTATAATCTGGGGTTGTTTTATGCATTATAGCACAACTTTTCTGAGAAAGGATGGGTAGGTTTCACTAGACTGCCAGCAGGCTCCTATGCCAGAAAATGTAAGAACCCCTGCTATAGAAAATCTAGTTCCTTCTAGAGTAAACATCCAAAGAATTAGGAATGTCCATAGTCTGTGCATTAGTGTAATGTTATCAATCCTATTTTAGATTTCTGTTTTTACCAGGACTGAGTTTTCTTTGCCCCTGTCTTTTATTTTGATTCTAACATTGGGGGAGGGGGGAGTTCTAAATGATATATCTAGGCCTCTAGAGACCTGCCTTAGGCAGACAGAAAATTGCTGTAATTAAAAGTTTTTAAACTGGCTTTGTGCTAGAATAACTCCCACGGATTCTGAGGATGAGCATCTGCTTTATTCTGACCATCTGGGAGTATAGTGCCCTTCTACAAACAGTCTCCTTCCCTCTCTCTAGCTCTTTGCCTGCCTTCATTTGTCCCTCTGTGTTTGGAGCATACAGAAGCTCACTCCCTTCACCAGGTGAGAACCCAGTTTGAAAAACAGTGGAAAATGCACCTGTTTTCAGATTATAAAGACAGGGAAGCTGAAATGAACCTTTAGCTCTTGACAGCCTTCATCTTATTGGCTCCAGTGCATATTGGAAATACATCAAGTTAGTTAGATTGGCTACCATCCTAGGGTCCCATTGGTTCTACCCAGAAAAGCAGTGAATGATGAAGAATCTGGGCTGCCAGGAAATGGGGAGTTGCCGAAAAATCTTTGACAGATGGTTTCTCAGAGCAGCCCTAGTTTTAGATTCTGAGATGCCCCTGGCAGGTTCACTACAGGTACCCAAAACACTTGAATTTGTTTTGCAAAATTAACTACCAATAAATAGGCTACATAAGTTTGTCAAGAGCAATAGTACTTTATGCAATACTTGGAATATTTTCAACTTCAACATCCAAGCAAGAAACTTGGTCTGATTTCTCACAAACATTTTCATGTAAATAATTTTCACAATAAATATAAGGTATCAAAGTCAAAAATAGTACTCTGTCAGGTGTCAAGCAAGTGAATTGTCCTCTATTTTTCTTGATGGATAGAGTGTTGGCATTTATATGTTGATTAATTGTAGTTGGGTCTTTTTGGAGGTTTTTTTTTTTTGCAAGGCAAAGGTGGGGTTAAGTGGTTTGCCCAAGGCCACACAGCTAAGTAATTATTAAGTGTCTGAGGCCGGATTTGAACTCAGGGACTCCTGACTCCAGGGCCGGCGCTCTATCTACTGCACCACCTAGCCGCCCCTATTGATTAATTGTAAATGGCCACAAGTAGTGGTTCTCATTCTTAGAGCAAAATAAAATCTTGTGTACCTATATCTGCTGAAGACTATATAAGACAAAATACCAAAATAGTCATGAGTGGCAAAAAAAATGGTTTTGATAGATGAATGAATGAATGAGCAGACATCCATTAAAATTATTGTGTATTAAATATCAGGCTAACCTCTGGGAATACAAATAAATCCTAATTGGAAAAGATTATGCAATAGAAGGACTCAAATTCTAAGTGGAGGTGACAATAAAATCTCTGAAGAACTTATGGGAAAGTCCTAATGATCCTCATGGCATTGCAGAAAGGAGGATGAAAAGGGCAAGTGGTTTGAAGAGTAAAGCAGTGGGGAGGTCTAGAGCAGAGTCTAGGCAGTCTCTAGAACATAGTGTCAAACACACACACACACTCTGGAGTGGGTCCCTTCCCAGGTTAAAATGTAATTGGAAAATATTTAGAAAAATAAATAAAAATATAGATAGCATTACAGATATCCAGAATATAAAATGAATAGCCCCATATCTATTTGAGATGGACACCAGTAGTTTGTGGTCAACTCAAGTGGACATATTCCCTGTAGGCCCAGCATATTGGCTTTAAAAACCCTAAATTAATATCCTCTGAGTTTTTTTGCATTTTTGTTTATTTTGTTAAACATTCTCCAGTTACATTTTAATCTCACTCTTGACACCAGAAGTTGAATTTTGAGATCACATGCAGCTGAGTTTGACACCTGGCTTAAAGGATGCCTCAGCAAGGTAGATGAGAAGATCTAATGGTCCTTCACCTTAATGAAAGGATTGTGCTTGATGACTTATTGCTTATCAAAGTCATGTGACTGGCCATGATGTGGTTCTAATCAAAGATGTTATGAATGAAACAGAAATCTAAGCATTATCCCATTTTAAACATTAAGTACTGCCTGAAACTATGCAATAGAGAACAGAAAAGAGGGCCTAGGATGGAGTCTTGGGGTCCACAGGAACAGGAGATGAATGATGATTCAACAAAGGAAACTGAGAAGGAATGGTCATATGAATCAAAGGAGTCTATTTTCATATAAACTTGGAAACAAAAAAGTGAAGCCAAATGATTGTGGTGTAAAAACAATAAAATTTTAAAAACTACAAATAACAGTGAGATGATAGGAAAAATTATGAAATACAATAAATCAAAATTCATCAAAGATTCTTAACTTGGATTTAATAGGAAAAAGTTATATTATTATTTCAATATAATCGTTTTTCTTTGTAATCCTATGCCTTTCATTTTATGCATTTAAAAATCTTAATCTATGAAAGAATAGATTGATTTTACCTTAGTGCCAGAAGAATCCAGGAGTCCGTGTTTCACAAAATACGATTACCTCTGGTTTAGAGGCAAAATGGGAAGATTAACACTATATAACTCATTAGATATTGGAAATATTAGTGTTATGTGATATAATGTGGTTTATAGACCTGAATCATCAAGAAAATATTTGTTCCATATATTCATTTTACAATAAGAAGATATAATATGTGAGCTTCTAGGGGAGCAGCTGTACTAGGTATGGTCAACAAATGAGGCTACAGATTGTACTCTAGTAGCTGGTTCTTTCTGTTTATATGGCTGACAGTTATTCAGCCCTTCCTCATACCTTCAGTTTTCTACCACTGAGGCTGTCATTATCCCCAAATCAACTGATTTCAGATCGAAGTGGGACTGTATGTAGATAAATTAGATAAAATAGATTGAACCCATTGTTTTTAGCTTGAGGCAACACTCAAGCCAGTAGGAGATACTAGTTTCCCATCTGGACCCACTCCAATTTTAGAAAGATCTCCATCACAGGTTAAATTCTTTAAACATGCTGGTGCTTCACCATTACATATCTGTTGTCTGGCACGTCCACTTGGGTTGTGTACCTCACTCCTTTCCTGGATAAATGACATATTAACATTTTCTTGGTTATAGAAATCTTGACCTTTTTTCCCCTTTCATGATCATTGCAGATTGCTTTCTTAATTTCTCAGATTTTTTTTAATCATCTGCCATGTTCTAGGGGATGTTATAACTTAACAGCTTCCTTCACTGCTCCATCCCTTCTGTTATTTTTCACTTTAATGAAATCCTAGCATGTTTATTCCTCTCTCTGATGGCAAAAGTTGTAGCCTCCTGTTTGTTCTTTTTATTCTGTAGCTTGGTTGTATCCTAATGACTGGGAGCCCTCCTTTTTTCAGTTAATGCTCTTTAGTTCTGCCCCAGAAATAAGAAATGTCACCATGAGATGTGAGAGCAAGTGATGCTTGCCAGTTTGGGTTAGGGGCCAATTAGCTTTATTGACATTCAACAAACAATGCTGCTGAGACACAAACTTAAATATTTTCCACCATTCCCACATACTGTATGTGTTTGTAAGATTGTATTCTGAAACATCTCTCTTGGGGGCAAGCCTCTCTCACCCAGAATTTGTTAGTACACCCAGACTTGACTTTGCTCTCCTTCATGTTCACCAGTTTCTCCATTTTTTGGAGAACATTTCTTGATAAAGACCTGGGCTTACCTTCTTTAGACACTTCTTAACCCCATCACATGTCTACTCCAGCATTTGCAGAGGTGTCTAAAAGGACAGAGGTATTCTCTAGTATTGCATCAAAGCAGAAGAGATCACCTCCATATGTAGTTATGATATTTAAAGGTAAGTAATGTATAAGATGTCTTAGGTTTCTGTCCACCCACTTTCTAAGTATGAATATGCTGTGTAAAATCAGAACCTCAATTTTTGATGCCTTAATTAAAACTAGTGAATACCAGATTGCTATGTTACAAAACTATTCCACATATGGAAGCCAGCAGACTTGACTGGGATTATGGTATGACCCATAAATCAAGGATTAGAAATTATAAATCCACTTGGCAATAAAGGAGCATTGGCATCTCTGACTTAAAAGTGAAACACATGATGAAAAGATCAGCCTCAAATCATCAGCACTATCTAAACTAGCATATTTGATGATAAATCATGAGCATCAATACATCTCATCTTAATTTGAGTAACCATCTTATTAAAAGAAACAGGCATATAGATGACCAAATCACTGGCCAACATGAGTGCAAAACCTTTCTGTCATCACAGAAAAATTGTTAAAGCTAAATATTAAAATTGAAGAATTTCAGTCAAATTATTTGAAAGTTAGATAAAGTCAAGAAAACTGTAGATTTTTTTTTTGGAAGGCAAATGGGGTTAAGTGGCTTTCCCAAGGCCACACGGCTAGGTAATTATTAAGTGTCTGAGACCGGATTTGAACCCAGGTACTCCTGACTCCAGGGCCGGTGCTTTATCCACTGCGCCACCTAGCCGCCCCAAACTATGTAGATGTTACATGTGGCAGAGAATATGTCTAAAAATCCATATGATCCTTCAATTGTAAAATCATGAAATTCTGGAATTGTGAAGAATGGATCTTAGAGATTAGCTATTCCAAAATCTTGTTTTTACAAATGAGGAAAAGGAAACAGAAGGTTTATGGTTAACCATATTTGATGTAAAGTGAAATTCCTTCTCTTACATCCCATTTCCTAGTGGTTCCCATTCTCAAAATCCTTACCATTTTCATTAGTTGAAAAGCAAAATATATTACTACATAAATGATAATGCTTGGACAATAAAAAATATGGACATTGAGAGTCCTAGTCTGGGAGTAATAGCATTGAGCAAGAAGCAGCACTTGGTAACCTTCCTTTGTTAGCACTATTTTTTTCTTCAATCACCACCAACACCAGCTCCAAATCCTTAATCACCTTCAGTCCCTTCCTATCACATACCATTACAATGAGGAAGAGAAAAGAATTGCAGAATTGTTTGTGGTTGTGATATAAGCTTCAATATAACCTCCCATCAGTCAGGGATAGAGAACCGTAGAGCCAACCGGCTCTGTTATTTTCATTTGTAACAGTTAACATTCTCTTAGAATTTACCTGGAGAGATCTAGTGCCACTCATTCTGACTAACCTCTAGAGCCCTTTCCTTTGTTTCTTATTTCAGTTATTCCATAAACAATTACAACACATGCACGATCAGTAACTACTCTTTCCTCTAGTGGCAGATGTCAGTTGTGAATGCCAAAGGACATAGCAAAGACATTTAAACCACAATTGCTCAGGTCTTCAGAACCTAAAAAAGACTTTTTCTTTCCATGCATTTCTCTTGGGTGTTTGTCCAATTCTTAGCTGTTTCTCAGTGTTGCCCATCAAGCATGCCAAAACAAGTAGGTCATGTTTTTCCATAGCAAATTAATTTCCCAAAGGGGAAGAGGGCTCGTGTTTTATAGCTCTATAACGGAGTATCACAGCAATAAATGTATCAAGTGGGGGAAGAGCTTATATTTTCTATTATTGGTAACATATTTTAATATTGTATGTTTGAGGAGCATGTTGTATTAAGTAGCTATGTCAAATAATTTCTTTCCATGATTTTTTTTCAAGATTAGTGCCTATAGGGGCGGCTAGGTGGCGCAGTGGATAGAGTACCGGCCCTGGAGTCAGGAGGACCTGGGTTCAAATGTGACCTCAGAGGCTTAATCATAATTACCTAGCTGTGTGGCCTTAGGCAAGCCACTTAACCCCATTGCCTTGCAAAATCCTTAAAAAAAAAAATTAGTGCCTATAGCTAGGTGGTGTAGGAGATAGGCAGCAGCATGGAGTCAGGAGGACCTGAGTTCAAATCCAGCCTCAGACATTTAGTAGCACTGTGACCCAGAACAAATCTCTTAAATACATTGCCTCCTAAGACAAACAAAGAGATTTGTATGCCTGCTCCAAATATGCATGAAGCTTGAATCTAGTGTTGTTCCTCAAATGAAGTTGAGGATGAACTTTATTGATTATTCTTTCCTGCTTTTGAAATTGAATTTTGCCAGTGTCCTTAAAGTACACTTGTACTTCAGAACACTGTGACAACTTTTCACACACACACACACACACACACACACACACACACACACACACAATAGTTCTATTAGCTTGACCTCACATTTAGTATATGTTAATATGGAAAAAAAAGGTATCAGAAAAGATCAGCACCTCCTGATATGCTACTTAATGTATGAAAAATACGATCTACAGCTTCATTTCATTTGATTTAGTTAGCAGTCCACTCTCAGAGATAGCTCTGAAGTGAAAAAATACGGATTTGAGCAATATCTTCAAAATGTTTAATTATGCCCTCTAATCATTATTTTGAGTTTATAAATCATCTCACGAAGACCACACTATAGAAGGTTGTTTTCTCATTCAGGATTAATAATAGCTCAAAGTTAAGGAGTAGTTCCAAACTCTTGAGATGACAAGTTAAAGTTTTGAATGATCTTGAATCAAATAAAAGGATTATCCTAATTAAATAATCTGTAGATGTATATTAATTTTCTACATTAATTTGAAAGCAAATTGCCTATGCAGCTGATTTGGTTATAGGTGAGTATGTTTCTTTTATTGGAGTCATCTTATAGAGACGTCTGTTTTTTCTGTTTGGCACAGTCATAAAATGGCCACACTTTTTAGTTATTTTGCACACTTGCCTGTGTGTGCTTGATTCAAGTGCAAGTTACATCTTGGATTTGACATGCTGTCATTGCACCAACATTCTAAAAGAGGGTCACTTGGGACGAATGACTGGTAGATCCTTGAAGTTGGCTAATCCACAAACATTTATTAAGTTCCAGACAATATGATAGACTGTACCTAAATGAATATGTGTATATTGCTATGGAAATGCATTGCTCCTTGATAGCTAGGAAAGTGGATAGGGCACTGGACCCACAGTCAAGAAGACCTGAGTTCAAATCTCACCTCTGACATTTACTAGCAGTGTGACCTCAGGCAAGGCTCTTAACCTCTCTGTGCATCTAGCATTCACCTTCCAGGTTTTTGTGAAGACCTAAGATAAATCTTAAAGCATGACATAGATATTAGCCATTATTAAACTGTAATGGTGTTTATTGATCTCATCATTGTTACCAGTGATGAACCTATGACTCTTGATTATGGAGGTGTCAGTCTCCATCCAGAGAAAGAGTTTCTACCATAGAAGTTCCCACCATATATTAATTTATAGGTTTGACTCAAAGAAAATTCATATGATCAGAATTCAGAAGAGAAAACAACAGGGTTGGAGACAACTGGGTTTGGATCTGTGTGGCCAGGGGCAAGCTGTGTCACCTTTGAATGGCTTGTTTCCTCCTTTGTAAATTGACTACTGACTACTTCATTTGGTATCAGTGAGGATCAAACAAAGTGATGAACATAAAGCCCTTAACAAGTCATAAAGCTATATAATTGGCAGTTATTTTCATGATTATCATGTTATTATAAATATATAAAATGAACCCACCTGTAAATATATTTTCTTATATTTCTGTAATGTTTATGATCTCACGGAATCAACACATTGATTGTCATTGGGCAAAGAGTGAATAGGTCAAAGAACTGAGAGATATGTAGTGTGATATGACTCAGGTAGTAACAATTAGTATGCAGGTATGTATGGATATGTAGCAGGACCATGACAGGAATCATGTGACTTTCTACATGATGAATTGCAGAGTGAGAAATGATTCTAGAAATACTGCCTGCATTAAATAATAAAGGCCCCCCCATTTCTGGTTCTTTACACAGTGCTCCTCTTTTCCCACATGCTTCCCTCACACCTAAATTCTCCCTGTCTGCCTTGCTCTGCCCTTGGTACTATTGAAGCAGAACACAGAGAAAAATGCTGCAGTCTTCCTAAACTCTTCTATAAGATGGAGAAGTTCTCCATTCTGTATTGACTTTTTTTTTAGTTTTTGCAAGGCAAATGGAGTTAAGTGACTTGCCCAAGGCCACACAGCTAGGTAATTATTAAGTGTCTGAGATCAGATTTGAACCCAGGTACTCCTGACTCCAGGGCCAGTGCTTTATCCACTGCACCACCTAGCCGCCCCTGTATTGACTATTTTCAATCGCTATTTCCTGAGCCATGTTGGATGCACATAGTACATAGAATGCCACTCATGCACAATGAGTACTGTCTTACTGTCTTAGCCACTCCTTGGAGACCCCCCCCAGCTGGACCCACATGGTCTAGCCATGCTTCTGGACCAATATGGCCTCAGCTCCATATAGACTGGACTGATCTAAGCTTCTCTTCTTCCTGTCCTGGGTTCCCTGCTCTCCCAGGGGATCTGTGTCTCCCTTCTCTCATCTTCGCTTTTTTTCCCCTTTTCCTTTTTAATTTGACCATTCCTTTCTCTGTATATCACTACCAATATGGCCCCACCTCCATGTAGCTGGATCTGTGTTGATCTCAGCTGCTTTTCTTTCCTTTTTCCTTCTCAAATGCTTAACTTCATCTTCTGCTAATCAGCCTGTCCTTTAAGGATTTCACTCTCTTGCTGCTTCTTCATAAAAACCTAACCTGTGAACTTTTTGTAGTAACTTGTAAACTGTTTGAGCAATCTGTGAATTAAAATGAGTCAGAGAGTCGGTGAGGTTTTTTTCACCCCCAACAATCTTTAGGCACCCTTCTCTGTCTTCACTATTAATTATACAGTCATTATGATCCATATCTTGCCTCTGAACCCAGATGGCTTGGGAGGAGAAAGTGAGACTGGTGACTTTGCACAGCTCCCTCTTACTTCAATTCATTTGCAAATCATGATATCACCTTCCTTGATCCTCTTCTAGAATGAAAGAGGAGCCATCCTTACAGGCAGGCAAGAAAGTTTGAATGCAGTTTTTTGCTTTCCTTAAAAAAACCTATCAGAGATCTTTTAGTCTCCTTTATTTAACTTGTCAGCATTATCAAGAACTTAATTTGACTTTCTGCTAAACATCAAGGAAGCAAAGAGAAACAAAATCAACCCCTGCCCTCAAGGAGCCTTCCTATTTTTTTTTTTTTGGTTACTATTTGGTTGTAATGATTTATTAATAGAACCCACATTTCACTGGAGACTCAAGAGCCCCCACCCCGAACAATTTCCTTTACTGGTGGTTATGAGTCGGGAAAGTTTTTCTTTGATTTCTCCCTTGAGAGAAGGGAGAAAAAGCACCAAGTTTCTTAAACAGGTAGAAGTTTTCAGCCCTGTTTGTATTTATTCAAATGCCAAACTTCTCCCCATTGTTCTCTGACCTTTTGTTGCTACCCTTCATTCCTATTTTATGTAAAGAGTGAAAGTGGCCTCATTATGTAATTAATCTTTTTTGTATGTTATTTTATTTTTTCGATTACATACAAAGGTAGTTTTCAGTGTTCTTTTAAGCTTTTGAGTTCTCCATTTTTTATCTTCCTTCCTTTCTTTCCCCCTCCAAGACAGTGAGTGATCTAATATAGATTATACATGTATAATCATGTATTATATTTAATATATTTTCATATTAGTCCTATTGGAAAAGAAGAATCAGAGCTAAAGGGGAAAAAGAAGTCTTAGAAAAAGAAAAACCCATAAAAACAAATTTTAAAAAATAAAATAGTTCATTTTGGTCTGCATCGCAATTCTATAGTTATTTCTTTGAATGTGGATGCCATTTTCCAATCAAGTCTTTTAAAACTGACCATGATCAGTGGACTGCCTAGAGGGGCCAAGTACATCATAGCTGATCATCACCCAGCATTGCAGTTAGTCTGAACAGTATTCTTCTGGTTCTGCTCATTTCACTCAGCATCAGTTTATACAAGTCTTTCCAGACTTTTCTGAAGTCTGCCCACTCATGATTTCTTAAAGAACAATAGTAACTATCATATTCATATACCATAATTTGTTCAATCATTCCTCAATTGGAATAGGTAGCATGTGTTGGAGACCAGACTTGTCCTGAATATAGGACATCTTGTAAGAGCCTGCTAAACTACTGGTAGTGCCAGTCAAAGAAGGAGCATGAAATTAGGAGAGGTGTCTTTTAGGAGTTTTAGATTTGCTGATGTTTTTTGTTTGTTTGTTTTTTAGGTTTTTGCAAGGCAAATGGAGTTAAGTGGCTTGCCCAAGGCCACACAGCTAGGTAATTATTAAATGTCTGAGACCAGATTTGAACCCAAGTACTCTTGACTCTAGGGCAGGTGCTTTATCCACTGCACCACCTAGACGCCCCTGATATGCTGAGTTTGAAGCAAATTTGGATCATCCAGATGACTCTAGGCATATCAAAATATAAAACAAATTTAGAAAGGGCATTGTGGCTTTAGGTATAAAATGATAACTGGAGAATATAAATGTCTTTGGTAGAAAAGAGAGCACAGAAACCAACTGAAAGTGGTCCAAAGATACTTTAAAAAAAATATTTTAGGTTTTGTTCTTTGCAAGGCAATGGGGTTAAGTGGCTTGCCCAAGGCCACACAGCTAGGTAATTATTAAGTGTCTGAGGCCGGATTTGAACTCAGGTATTCCTGACTCCAGGGCTGGGGCTCTATCCACTATGCCACCTAGCCGCCCCCAAAGGTCCTTATAGTAACAACAAATGGGAAGAAATCAATTGGTCACATTTATTGCAAAGGGAAACGAATTTTAGGGAGGATAGTAATTCCTAAGAGCTAAAGAAAAATATTTTAATAGATTTAAGTCATGGAGCAATGGAATTATTAGATAAGCTTTGGGAATTTGATGATCTTTTTGATAAATGTTGCAGTCTCAGTAGTCACACTCAGTCATTCTATTCCCATGTACTAAGTGTTGCCCAGTGTTCAGGGACTGTCATCTCTTCATTCTGGACACAAGCTCTTTCAACAGCCTCATCTGTTTTTATGACTTCAGGTTTCACCTAGAAGTGAATAATCTTCAAGACTCTTATCTCTGCTTTCAACTTTCCCCCTACCTATATTTTCAACTGCCTACCATCACTTGACCATCCTACTGATACTACAAGCTTGAGTCAAACGTTTATTAAGCTTCTTCTATTGACCAGACACTGAGCTAATCATTGAGGATACAAAGAAAGGTAAAAATTGTCCCTACTTTGAAGGAGTTCACAGTCTAATGAAGGAAACAGCATTAGCAATTCTATACAAATAAAGTACAGACAGGATAAATTTGACATAACCAATGATGGGAAGGCACTAGCATTAAGTGGGGGGTGAGGGGGAGAACTAGAAAAACTCTTTTTATAGAAGGTGGGGTGTTAGCTGCAACTTGAACGATGCCAGAGAGGAAGATGAGCAGGGAAAGAATTCTAGACATGGGGGATAGCCAGTGGGGTGATAGAACATCTTTTAAGAAAAAGGAGGGCGGCTAGGTGGCATAGTGGCTAAAGCACCGGAGTTGGAGTCAGGAGTACCTGGGTTCAAATCCAGTCTCAGACACTTAATAATTACCTAGATGTGTGTCCTTGGGCAAGCCACTTAACCCCGTTTGCCTTGCAAAAACCTTAAAAAAAAAAAAAGAAAAGAAAAAAAAGGAAGGAAGTTGGTGTTACTTGGAACACAGAGTACGTGGAAATGAGAAAGTTTTAGGGAGATTCAGAAAATAGGAGGGGACCGATTTTTAAAGGACTTTGATCCTGGAGGTGATAGGGAGCTACTAGAGTTGGGGGAATTTGGGCCAGGGGACGGGCCAGACCTGGACTTTAGGATGACCAGTTTGAGAGCTGAGTCGTGAATGAACTTAAGTGAGGAGACACAAGAAGGCTACTGTAGAAGTCCAGTTGTGAGGGGATGAAGACCTGTACTAAGTGGTGACAGTGTCAGAGAAGGAAAGGGAGCTTCCATCAGACTTTACAGGACAGTCTAAATGGCAAGCCTTGCCCACAGTTTGGAAATGAAGAATACAAGGAAGAGAGTGGGGATCAAAAACTTAGGATGTGAGTAGTAGTGACAGGGAGAATGCTACTGCCAGTAATAGGGAAGTTCAGAAGGGGGGTGGGTTTGGAACAGAACCATAATGACTTCTAGAGAAGAGAGGGGAAGAGAGCAGTAGGAGGAGGGTGAAAATATACTGAAATTCTTTCCTTCCTGAAGGAAAACCTCAGGGATCACTTTCTTCTGGTTCTCCTGCCTTGAATCCGGCCTGCCTTCAGGAATCTCTCATGCCAGGCTGCCATCTATGCATATATTCAAATATCTATTAACTTTACATATCTCATCCCTTGTACAAGATAATAAACTCCTTCAAGGTTTGGGTTAAATTGTTTTTCCCTCAGGTTGTGTCTCATGACATCTTACCTGATATATTTTCATCTTTTTCACGCTTAAAATTTTAAGTATTCGCATTCAGTAGAAGAATGAATATTCCTACTTGTGCTTTGTATTCTCTGACATACTATATTTAGCTATTAGCCTACTTGCTCAATCTTCTTCAAGCAAGTAAAAAAAGATTGGCTATCTCAGAGGACACTGGAGGGCTGTTGAGATTGATAAAACCCTAAAAGTCTTATTTAAGAACTTCATATTTTAAAATGCTTATCAGCAAAAGGCATAACCTGTTTGATAGTAAGTGAATTATAACTTGTATTTTTATGTTGTAGATTTCTCAAAGACATAAAAAACGATATTCATGCATATTGGATTGCTGTAGTATGATTATAATCATTGTCTTATCAGGTAATATAGCAGTTGTTTCAAAACATTTCACCAGTAAGACAAAGCTAAAAAAAAATAGATTTGGTTCATGTTAGGGTTTTTACTTTCCATGATTAAAATTAATAGTGAATGCCTCATAAGCTAATGTGTATATTAAGTTATTTATATTTTTTCAAATGGAATGTAAGCCTATTAAAGACAGAGACTTCACTTTTGTAGTTGTGACCCAGTAGACAATTAATAAATGCTTGCTGATTAATACTACTCATCTTTTAATAAAGTAGGTACAGGTAGGAAAAGTTTTTACACCTAAGTGTACAGGTGATAGGGAGGGAAGTTAAAATGGGAACAGATAGATTTAGATCCCATGTAGAGTCTTACATGGTTCCTGAATTTGGGGAAACCCAAATACTTAGCTATTCATTCAATAACCAGTAGTTTATTAAGGTTCAAGTTATCAGGGTGCAGCCATACTTATATGGAACTGATGCTTGCCTTCCTAGCTGCCTTTTGGAGACCAAACCAATTCAGGGGGGTTTAAATTTAATCAACTTGGCATTGTTTTTGTTAAAGTGAGTACAGAAGTCTAATCCATAAAAATGGAACCTTTGAGCATTTTCACTCATTAAAGTTAGATTTTTCACATTCTCAATCGCCCTTATTGGCTAATTCTATCTCAAATCTAAATCCTTTTCTCATGTTTGAATCAAACTCTCCTTCTTATCTTCCCCTCTTCATCTGGGAAGGTCGTTGCAGCTTCTTCTGGTGAGATGGTTCCTCTCAAAACCTCTTTTTTAAGACAGAGCTCCTTAGGCAAGCCATGTCTTCTTCCCCTCTTCAATCTACATTCCCAAGCCTCTACATTTGTTTTTTCAGGTTCTTTCTATGAGTTCTCTTCCCCTCTTAGAATGGAAATTGCTTGAAGAAAGGAACTGTCACTCTTGTTTGCTTGTGTTGGTATTTGTGCTTCATCTCTGTGCCTTCACACGCTCCTGGCCGCCCTCCCTTCTCACCTGCACTCTTTAAATCCTTAGTCTCCTTCAGGTCGTTCAGGTGTTACAGTCAGTAGAAAGCCTTTTTCCTTTACCCTACCTAATTAATACTTTTCTACTGTTCCCCATCCCAAAAAGCCTCATCTAACTCCTTGAGATAAATATTCTTCCAATGGACATTAAAGCTAGTGCCTAGCCCCAGCCCAGTGTATTGCTCATAGTGGGCAGTTAATGAGTGCTTATTGAACTGTTGGGTTGAATGACTCAGTAATGAACCTGCATCTGTCATTGAAGGCAGTGAGATATTAAAATTCCATACATGCCTAGGTTCTTTAGGTTATAACCACTGTACAGTGAAGAACAATAAGAATAATTGTCTTTTGCATAGAATTTTGTTTTGTTCCATACAAAATGCTTTAATTTTCATGCCTTCATTCAGATAATTATACAAATACAAACATTTAAAGGGTTAAATTCTATTTCAGTTCATGGCTCAATTCATAGGAAAGTTGAATACAGAAAAGCAATGCATGCACAGAATATGTCTGAGACACTATTAAAAATGATAACACTTGTTCATTTAAATCTCTGAGAATAGACTGGAATAATCATCCTCTGACAGAATTTCATTAGAAGGGTCTCCGTTTATATAATCATAGGGCAAAATCACCATTTTACAGTGAAAGGGGAAAAAAAGCTCTGACTATATTTGCAGTACATACACTATACATAAATACAAGAACAACACTTACATAATATTAATAAACTTATAACAGGTGTTGTCTAAACACTGCATAGTTTCTAAATGCAGAAGAAACTATTGGGAAATTAAATCTTTAGATGAGCTTTGAAGAAAAATTTCTTTGCAATTAAAAACTCTGAATAGAAAACAAAAAAGATTTGAAGAATTAATGCATTCGCTTTCTAGTCTTACAGGGGAGTTTTATCTTTCACAGTATGGGACCATCTTTCTATGGGCTTTGAGAAAAAGTCTTCTTTCCCCTACATCCCAGCAAAATGAATCAGGTGCTGTGCATCTGTTCAATTTCTTGTTCAGAGGCTCCAGTCCTAGACTGAAAATTTTCAGACTATGGGGTTGGTTTTTAAAAAGAAATTTTTACACAGAAAGATCTTACGACCCAATTATCATATGTACTAAAGTAATGAGCTAATAATTGTTAAGGGGTGAGGGGTAATGCCTTGCTTGATTTAGCCAATGATCATGTTTTTCTTTATTCTCTTGTTTCTTCAAATATAGCTGAGAGAATTGTTCAAAAGAATATGATCTCTGAATTGACCCCCCCCCCCAACAAAAAGTGATGTCTAGACTACTACTAATTATAACAGGTGGTAGGTGGGTATCTTAAAGTGGTCTTATCTGATCTCTTCACAATACAGAAAGTTTGGAGCAGGCCTTTGGCAATGGACAAATATAGATTGCCAGGTTTCTTTCTTTTTTTCCAAATAGACATATTATAATCTATCTATCTATCAGTCAACAAATAATTGCATTATGATACAATATGACACAATAGATATCACAATGTTTTTCAAGCTGGTTTTGTGAATACTTCTGTCACTTCCTTTAGTGAGTTACTTTGTGATGTGATGTAGTATGTTCCACACAGATGTGGAAAAAAGAAATATGAAGAATTTTCTTCAGTCACCTTCCCTTTGGTTGTGTTTTTTTTTCTTTAAATTTCCAAGGTGACAGGTCATAAGAAATAGCCTTGTATATAGACACCAGTGCCTCATTTTGATGGTATCTATGCAGTGTAATACATTTTAAGAAAGATGTATGACCATCATTATAAATAGAATAGCTTGCAAATTCCTCTATGGAAACCAAGTAATTCAAAGATTCAGTTATTCAGGATGCAAAAATTTCCTCTGTATTTTAAGCTAGCCCTTAGAAGGAATGAATTTTTCATAATGGTGGTGTTTCAACCCTTTATCAATTATTATTAAAATATGATGAACCCTCCCCATTTGGGGTGAGATGGAAAGCATTGGCACTAGCTGCGGAGTGCAGTCACATCATGAATCTGAGGCTCCCAAATAGCTTATACCTCCCACTCTACCATCTAGCATCATTTTTTTTCTGAATCTGCATTTTATAGTGAACAGCTAATATGCCTTTTACTATCCTCTGACTTTGAGTGACTTATTTCTTTATATTTCTATTTATTTTACTTTATTGTGTAGAGATAGAAATTTCATGTCTCAACAAAATACCTTTGATAGTTAAGATTGCTTTTGTCAAGGGTCTTTTCAAGAGCCATTGTAATCTTGATATTCTTATGAAGCATCATCAATTCTTAGCATAAAATAGCTTTAGTGAAGAGCTATAACATCACAAGCATGTCCGTCAGACCTGGGACTTGTCACAGAATTAATAGAAACTTAATAGACATAGAAAACCAATGGCGTAGGATCTGTAGAGCTTGATTTGTTGTTCTTCAGTCATTTTCCAGTCTTGTCTGACTCTTCATGACACTATTTGGGGTTTTCTTGGCAGAGTTAGTGGAATGGTTTCCATTTCCATTTCCTGAAGAGAAAATTGAGGCAGTTTGGGTGAAGTGAGTTGCCCAGAGTCATACAACAACCAAGTGTCTGAGGCCATGAACATGAATTTTCATGACTCTAGACCCAGTGCTCTATCTACTCTGCCACCTTGTTGCCTTGAAGAACTTAGAAGATTCCTTCAAAGATGAAGAAACTAAGGTTAAGTGAGTTGTTCATCTCACTAGAGGCTGAACTATATTTCAATTCCAAGTTCCAGGCACCCAGTCCTGTCCTTCTACCCAACTATTGCTTACCAGAACCATCCCCTGTTCCCTCAAGGACCTTTACACTTTTCCAGATATTCTCCAGGACATAAGTCCTAGTATGCTCTTCTCTATAGCACTCATAAGCTATACATTTTAAAAAAAAGATAATTTAGAATTAACTGAAACTATGTTTTGCTTATAGTTTTTGACTTCAACATGAAGAAAAGTTGGTTTCAAATTTGGAGTTTTTAAGAATCAGTTACCTGCACTCTAATTTTAATAATTAGCATGTTAGCAATAAAGCTGATCTCCAAAAGATTCACAAAACTCTGAAGCAACCAGTAGAAAAATGTATTCTAACTTGAGTAAAAGGAATTAGAACCTACAAATACTAGCCACATATAGGTATATGTTGAAAGCACCATCATTATTTTTCAAGCGTTTTCATTGAGAGAAAGTAATGGATTATCAAGTGTGTCATTTTTCTCTTTACAATGAAGTATCTAATTGGTTAGCTAAATGACAGGATCATAAATTTAGAACCAGAAGGTATATTTTTGAGTTCATCTGCACCAAATCCCTCATTAAAATAAACAGAGGCTCAGTGAGGGTAACCCAAGTCCTGTGATCCTGATCAAACACTCTTTCCTCTGGGTCACCCCCAGATATCCCAGTGGAATGGTCCTGGTGTTTCCCAAGGATATGGGGGCCTCTACTGTAACAGAAGTCAGTCTTTATCAAACCTGTCAACAGTTTACAAATGTAGCAATAAGATCTTATACCAATCAAAGTCTATTATTCATTAGATTTCTTTGTTGAAATGAAATAAAATTTTTATCCAGTCTCTAATAAAAAGAACCTTGACTACCCTAAGTTGTTATTTCTAAAGTTCCTCATAATATAACAATAATAATAATAATAGTTTATATAATTATTTAATGTATGTGTAAAACCAGTGAACAAAGACACTATGAGGATTGAATAATTATACAGAATTTTAACTGATATAGTTATTTAATTCCACAATAAAACAAAATTTTAAAAAATTGATTTTATCTTAAAAAGTATAATAAATCAGAGGACAGTGATCAGTTTTAGCAAATGTATTATTTTGTGAACCAGGTGGTGGTGTTTTTTTAACCACATTGGTTGCTACAAATTTTCAACAAACAGAGGATGGAAACTTCCTGTTTTGTGTCATTTATTTAATATTTTTTTCCATGAATTGGATGCATATTTTTTAAATCATCATTTTGAAATTATATATTAATGTGTGCAGTTTTACAATCAGATGAAGCAATTATAAAAAAGATTTAAATTGCAGTTGACCTTTAGTAATATGTCCCCTGAATTCTAAATTGGTTTAGTCATTTATGAAACCCCACATAATTTTTTTTTCAATCCCTCATTTCAGACAAATGGCCAAGACTAGATTCTGAATTGTCAATTGAGAGTTACATGAATCGTTTAAAGGCAATTTCACGCCCATCTAGTTTGTTCTAGGAGAGACTCCTGTCTGTCAGCTGCCACTGATATTGCTTTGTCCCTTTAGTAGAAAAGAAGTAACTGAACATCAGAACTATCTCATGCTGTAAGGAGTTTGAGGGGAAAATATTTTTTTTAATTATATGTCTGCTCTTCATTGGCATACTCAATATATACTTGGAGAACTGAACCATTATGGCGCCAGTGCCATAGATAGATAAATGGTTATAATACCCCAGTGTTTTATCTTGAAGAGTCATTCACAGATCACTATAGATTTGAAATCTAAACCTTGTGAGGTCAATGGGCTAGTCTTCAGAAATCCATCTCATGAATTACTGCTAAAGAGCTGTATGTCAGTACCATTGGAAAATGTTTATTTAACACATGGACCAATAACTGTTTCTGTTCAAAGTGGAAGTTGGGGAGGTTTAGTCAATAGCTGGTGGATGCATAATTCCTAGGAAATTAAGTTGAGAATGGGTTTCACAAGCCCTTTCATCTAGACTTAGATATGTATCTTGTTCCCCAGTGGTTATGAGAGACATTTAAGAAATAGTTGAATTAATGTAATCATTTTAACTAGAAAACTTTTTTTTTATTCTGACCTGTATTTTATTCCCTTCTCTGCCGCAAACTAGTCTGACCATCTCTCTCTCTGGACATCTGTTTCCTCATGCATGGAATGAACTGTTTAGCAGAGATGATCCCTAATATCCTTGCCAACCATGAAGGGCATATGCTTATTCCCATTCCTTGCCCTTCACTGCTAAACAGTTCACCTTACAACCATCTTAAGGAGGTAGATGCTGTTAACATTCATATTTTACAATTGAGGAAACAGAGGCAGGTAGAGGTGAAGTGAACTTGCCCAGGGTCACACAGCTAGTGGATGTGAACTCAGATTTTTCTGACTCCAGCTTCAGCACCATATCCATGGCACCATCTAGCCTTTCTGTTCAGTTAGATATTGTGAAGAAGACAGGTGATCTGCAGTCAGACACCCTACAGCTCTATTAGGGAGACAAGAGACTTAGGCATTTGAGAATACTTATTTAATTGAATTAGGACTGTTGGAAAATACCATGTTCCCATCATCATCAAATGGCAAAACATATAGGATATTTAGCAATTTGAATTAGAAGACTGAGGTTGAAGGAACAACTCAGTCAAGTCTAGAAACACTTTCTGGGCAACCCTGGAAACACATTTGGTTCTTTTCATTGTCACCCTCAGGGATCATTGAATCATGTTTAATTGATCTCTCTTCTGTCCTCTTTATTCCCTACCTTGTTGGATACTTATTCTTGTGTGAATCATCTTCCCCTCTTAGAAAGTAAACTCTTTGGGCAAAGAAATTGTTTTATCCCCCCCCCTTTATCTCCAAGGCCTGATTCATTGTAGACTCTTTGTAAATGTTTGTTGACATCTAAAAACCACAGTTAGAATCATGGAATGATTCCTTCTCTTAGAACCTGAAGGGCACATTTACAAACTGAAAGCAGTTAAATCTTAATCAATCAACTTGGGCATCTTTGTTCTCATGTTCTTTCCAGTGGATCTGGGATCTCATGGATGTAGCTTCTCCCTCCACCTTTCAGAAGACATCCCTGCCTGCCCTCCCTGTGCCTTTGCATGTTTCCTCCCCCCCAAAAAAAAGTGACAGTTAATGGCAAACCCTAAAACTTCTTTGCCATTCGCATTTGTCTATTTTTGCTTTTAAAATTCATAGGTCTTTATTGCAGTTATCTTGCATTCCATGCTGGCTAGCTGCCCTTCTGTGTTAGAGAATAATTTTGAATTTGAGAAATTGTTTGCCCATGTGAAGTGGCTTGTGGGAGCCTAAGAGGACTTTCTGGGTGCATTTCACTTAACAATTCTCTTTTCCCTCGAAGGCTAAATTGGCATTTGCACATCTGTCTTCAGAAGTGGTTCTGAAGCTGTGGACTTTAGGTAAGTGAGCAGGAGCCATAGGAGCTTCTCAGAATGCTAGGGGAAATTGAAAAAGGCCCAAACATTAAACATGTAGAAATACTATTGACACCTCTTTAATTGCTCTTCTTAGTTATGGTAGAAGGAAATTGTGCCCTAGGCTCCACCTGTTTTAATGTCTATAAGATTTATTGTTTGATTAACCAGAACAGTTTCCTTATGTTTACCCTCCTTATTTTCTTATTTTTCCCCCTCTGATAAAAAAAAATCTACCAAAAAAGGGGAGGGGGACAGAATTTTTCAGGTCAATATTGAGGCCTATCTTTATGCAGCTGAGATGGGGAAGCATCCCAACCACTTACAACAGCTCTATGGTATAGGCTTTACTCAATTGATGTTACTAGTAAAGAACCATAATGACTCTCTTTGCCATGCAAGGTCCCATCGTGTCTTTTGTTAAATCACTGATAAAAATCTTACTCCATACAGTGTTAAGCTCAGAAAACTGGGACACTCCACTGGAGTGGACAGAGAGAGTGCTCAGTTTGAAGTCCCCCTCGGCTACTCTCTCCTTTTGTTGTGACCTTGATCAATCACTTAACCACTTGGGGCTGCAGTTTCCTTTCTGGTAATACGAGGGGGTCAAGTTCTGTAGTCTTTGGAGTCCATTTCTGCTCTAAATCTATGATATGCTGTGATTCCATTATGGAACCTCACCAGGCCTCAATTTTGTCACTTACAAAATAACTTGATTGGGTTTCAAGAGGTTCGTTCTGAACATTAAATGTGTTATGTTGTGCTCTTAAGTTATCAGACCATTAATGGTTGGTTACTCTTTGAATCTGGCCATTCATCTTATTCCAAATTCACCAATTATACTACTGCTGACTCACATTTTTTCCTTTCTTAGAAAGATTTTTTTTAACTTAACAAATACTAAATAAAATTAGCATCTCCATACATATAGCAAAACAGGAAAAGGGAATTTTAGATGAAACCGGAACATTCTACTCCACACTTTCCTCTTCTATCATATGTTCTAAGATGACTTGGTTACTTCTCAAAGCCCTCATGATTTCCTTCAGAAGCAGATAATTGCTTCTTTCTTTTCTGTGAGGATCAATGGCTCTTATTCTAAGAACTGGAAGAGACTTTAAATGTCATCGATCTAACATCATCATTTTACAAGTGAAGAATGTAAGGCAGAGAGGTTGAGGGACTTGTCCACAGTCACTCAGCTAGTCAGTATCTGGTGGGATGGAGGAGATTCAAACCCAGGTCTTCCTGACTCTAATTTCAATGAAACACTCTTAGTGCATTGCCGGGGGTGGCTAGGTGGTGCAGTGAATAGAGCACGGGCCTTGGAGTCAGGTGTACCTGGGTTCAAATCCGGCCTCAGACACTTAATGACCTAGCCGTCTGGCCTTGGGCAAGCCACTTAACCCCATTGCCTTGAAAAAATCTAAAAACAAACAAAAAAACATAGTGCATTGCCACTCCAGAACAGAAATTTCCCTTGATTGGAACCTCTAAATTTTTGAAGGATGAAATTACTGTTAAGTCAATTGAAGATAGTATTGTCCTGCTTTGGAAAAATAGAGAACTCTTAAAGATAGCTAGATAATTGAAGTCTTCCATACTGTACTGTAAGATGCTTCTAACCATACCTGATCAGTTCCCAAACTTCATGTCTTCTTTCTACTTGGTCTTATTGATATTACCAAAAAAAAAAAAAAGACTTAGCACAATTCCTTTCTTTTAGTACATGATACTCCTCTTCTTTATCATCACCACCACTTTCCCAACTACCTTTTAAGTAATACTCTTTCTTTTGACAAGGTTTATCGTTTCAAGATCATATTTAAATCATGAGGTTTTTTTTTTGGTTTTTTTTTAGTCTACCCAGTCTTGAATTTGGGAAGTCAAATTTGCCTTTCTATTAGGATTTCAGATTTATCTTGTGTTATAGACATATTTTGGTCCTTCATCATCTTTTTTTTCTTTCATTTTTTTAATTTAATATTTATTCTCATTTTGTACAATTAATGTTATTTTTACATTAGTAAAATATTCCTGTTTAAGAGTGAATGAGATACCCCCTCCCCCCATAAATATAGACTTGCTTCAGCGATAAAGGGAAGAGAAAAAAATTAAAATTAAAAAAAATAATAGTAATAATTGTAGGTATGGCCAGGTGGAGCAAAGGACAGAGCACCAGCCCTGGAGCCACGAGCACCCGGGGCCAAATCTGGCCTCAGACACCCAAGGATCACCCTGCTATGTGGCTCCAGGCAGGCCACCCAGCCCTGTTTGCCCTGCACTCCCCCCAAAAAATAATAATAGTAAAAGATGTGCTTGAGTCTTTGTTCCAACACCAACAACTCTGTTGTGGGTGGATCACATTCTTTATGATAAATCCATCACAAAAGTTCCTTCCATATTTTTCCAACGTTGCCAGTGCTGATCACAACTCCCTCCTTTCTTATTTCTCCACTACCATGTACTATATTTTCTCTCTCCTTTCACTCTGACTCTACTGTAGGGTCGCTGAGTGGCGCGGCAGACAGATCCCTGGTCCTGGGGCCAAGAAGCCCTGAGTCTCCCTACCACCCCTTAGGCCCAGAATCCACCTGGCCCTATGGTCCCGGACAGGCCATCCAATCCCAGCCCCTTGCAATAAGTAAAAAAAAATGTGTTATATCTGACCACTCTTCCGCCATGGTCCATCCTCTCCTCCAACACTCACATCCCCCCTTCCCCCTGTCGCCCCCTCTCTCCTTCTTACTCCAAATGCCTATACCCCATTGAGTATATATGCTGTTTCCTCTCCTAGCCACCTCTGATAAGGGTGAAGATTCCCTTGTTCCCCCTTGCCTTCCCCCCTTCCATATCATTGCAATAGCTCATTATAATAAAGAAAAATCTTATTATATGAAATATCTTGGCCTATTCCCCCTCTCCTTTTTCTTTCTCCCATTACATTTCCCTTTTTTTCTATTGACTCCATTTTTACACCATATTTTATCTTCGAATTCAGCTTTCTCCTGTGCTTCAACTATAAAAGCTCCCTCGACCTGCTCTATTAACTGAGAAGGTTCATATGAGTATTATCAGTGTCACTTTTCTATACAGGACCACATGCAGTTCATCATCATTAAGTCCCTCATATTTTCCCCTTCTCCTCCAATCTCTATGCTTCACCCTAGTCCTGTATCTGAAGATCAAACCTTCTGTTAAGCTCTGGCCATTCCAACAGGAACATTTGAAATTCCCCTGGTTCATTGATAAGTCCATCTTTTTCCCTGGAAGAGGACATTCAGCCTTGCTGGGTAGTTGATTCTCGGTTGCATTCTATGCTCTTTTGCCTTCCGGTATATTGTATTCCAAGCCCTATGAGCTTCCAATGTTGCTGCTGCTAAGTCCTGTGTGATCCTGACTGCAGCTCCACGATGTTTGAACTGTGTCCTTCTGGCTGCTTGTAATATTTTCTCTTTGACTCGGGAGTTCTGGAACTTGGCTATAATATTCCTAGGGGTTGTTTTTTTGGGATCTCTTTCTCACGGGGATTGGTGGATTCTCTCCATTTCTATTTTGCCCTCTGCTTCTAGGATATCAGGGCAGTTTTCCTGTAGTAATTCTTTGAAAATGATGTCAAGGTTCTTTTCCTGATCATGACTTTCAGGTATTCCAATAATTTTTAAATTATCTTTCCTCAGTCTGTTTTCCATATCAGTTGTTTTTTCAATGAGATATTTCACATTTTCTTGGTTTTGAAATATTGATTCCTGATTTCTAGCAAATTCATCAATCTCCCTGAATTCTATTCTTTGTCTGAAGGATTTGTTCTCCTCAGAGAGTTTTCTTATCTCTTTTTCCATCTGGCCCATTCTGATTTTTAAAGCATTCTTCTCCTCCATAACTTTTTGAACTGTTTTATCCATTTGACCTAAGCTGGTTTTTAGCATGCTATTTTCTTCAGCATTTTTTTGGATTTCCTTGACTAGGCTGCTGACTTCATTTTCATGTTTTTCCTGCATCTCTCTCATTTCTTTTCCCAGTTTTTCTTCTAACTCCCTCATTTGATTTTCAAAGTCTTTTTTAATCTCTGTCATAGCCTGAGCCCAATTTCTGTTTTTCTTGGAGTCTTTAGATGTAGGAGCTTGTGCTTCCTCATCTTCAGACTGAGTATTTTGATCCTTTTTGGGCTCATTTGCAAATATTTCTCAATTGTGTTCCTCTTTTTTCTCTACTTGCTCATTTTTCCCAGCCTGCGCCTGTTTTGGGGGTGCTTCCTGAGCTTTTGGGACACTCCCACAATGGTCTCAGTGTCCTCCCTCCTGGTCTGTGAATGACCATATGCGCCCCCCTCTGCCATGGGGCCGAGGTGGGGGGGGCCTGCTGCTCTTCCGGGGGGGCCTAGACTGTGATCAGGATCTGAATGTGGTCAGAGCCCCAGAGTCCTGTTCCCGGGGCAGAGGACAGAGCTCCACAGTCTCTCTCTTTTCACTCCCCTCCCTCAGTTCAATGGACTCATATCCTGGGGGCTCCTGCTTACCCTCTCCGCCTGCTCCTGTTTCCTGCATCTGGAATGCAGTGGCCAGGCAGCTTGCTGTGTGCCCTGAGGGCTGGGCTCCACGTGCTCACTTTGGCAGAGGTCCGCCTCTGGTCCCCCACTTTGTGCCCGGTGCTCCCCGGGGCGCAAGTCAGGAAACTCCCCCGCTGCTGTGAGCCACGGCTCCCACCGTCCTGGGGCTGCCTCTGGGAGGCTGAAGTTCTTTGGCTCTGGCGGGCCACCCCTCTGGTGGGCCACCTCTCTGTCCCCAGGGAGCAGAGCCTTTCTGCTCTTTTCCAGGTTACCTTGAGTAGGAGAGCTGCCTCACTGGGTCCCTTTGTGGGTTCTGTCTCTCGAAAATTTAGTTAAAGTCCTTAGTTTCAAAGATTTATGAGAGAGCTCCTAGGACACCCTACACTCTTGTCACCATCTTGGCTCCGCCCCTCACCTTCATCATCTTTTTCTATCATTCTGGCTAAACTTCAGCTCCTCTCTGTAGTATCCACTTTGGTTTTTTGGTTTTTGGTTTTTCTCACTCCTTAATTTGAAAGCCATTTTGATTTGGTGATTTGTATGATATTTTTAAAGAGATTAAAAAAAATCAAAGGACATGCTTAGAATATCATTCTACCCTAGATAATATCAGTAAAGAAGATAAAGTGATTTATTGTTGACATGCTCTGTGAAGTAAACTTTCCTTTCAAACTTTGAACTAAATCCCAGTGTTTTCTGGTTCTTTCTAGACCCCTCCAAAATTTTATTCTTTGTCTGTTTTCTATTACAGAAAGGGCTATCGCAAGACATGAAGTGCGCGAAATTGAGCAGAGGCACACGATGGATGGTCCTCGGCCAGATATAACTTTGGATGAGGAGGAAGACATGGTGATCATTTATAACCGAGTCCCCAAAACGGCAAGCACTTCATTTACCAACATTGCCTATGACCTATGCGCAAAGAATAAGTACCACGTCCTCCATATCAACACCACCAAAAACAATCCGGTGATGTCCTTGCAAGATCAGGTGAGCTCTAGGCGGACTGCCCATTGAGGTGGGCACTCTTGAGGGTTTAGGGCTCAGCCCTACTCTCAAAGAATATCTCTTTTGGAGGAAATGTGCATGTCTTATCTCTTCTGTCTCCTGCAAGTGTATGTCTTAAAGACAAAGATGGTGACCTGGTGTAACTAGAATCAGGGTTTGTACCTAGAAGGAATTCAGGAAAATGTGACACAATAGTTTTTTATCCATTTCTGTCTTGGACTTGGAGGCAGGGACTCTGACTGGCTGTGCAGTCACTGACTGCAAGTCACTTCACCCTGTTGGTCTCAGTCTCCTCATCTGTAAAATGAGCTGGAAGAGGAAATGGAAAACCACTCCTGTATCTTTGTTAAGAAAATCCCAAAATGGCCTCATGGAGAGTCAGACACAACTGAAAGGGCTGAACAGCACAACAAAAATATTTGTTGAATGAATGAGTTGTTTTCTTTTAAGTATAACAGCAAAGTAAACTCCCCAGTTAAAGTCCTTCAGCAAAGCTCCATGTTTTTTCATAACACCAAAATAGAGATTATATAATTAATTGGTTCTTTTCTACAAACACTATTTAGCACCATTGAATACAAGGCATTATGCCAGACACTGAGGATAGAAAGATGGGACGATGACCTAGTCTTTGACTCCCAGGAGGTTTTAGTCAAATGAAATAACACACATAAACCACTTTGTAAATCTTATAGTATTATATAATTAACCTGAGTGATTTTTATTATTTAACAGTATAGGTATCACATTCACAGTATATTATTATTGTCATCGTCCTCATTATTATTTAATAATGATAGGTCTTTTATTAATTCAAGGAACTACAATTACATTGGATGGACTGCACCATCCACTATTGAACTTGAGGGTCTTTGAGAGGGCTTGGTGATATTATTATTCTTCAGTCATTTCAATTGTGTCCAACTATAATGCTTCTGACCTAGAATTGATTAATTTATATAGCCTCTATTTTGGTGCTGTGAAATAGGATGCAACTTTGCTGAAGGATGTTTAATTGGGGAATTTACTCTGCTTAAAAGAAAACCATTCATTAAACAAACATTTTTGTTGTGCTATTCAGTCCTTTCAATTGTGTCTGTCTCTCTGTATCACCATTTGGAGGTTTCTTGAAAAATTATTGGAGTAATTTGCCATTTTCTTCAATTCATTTTGCAGATGAGGAAACTAAGGCAAACAGTACTTAATCTGTTTAAAACTTACCTTAGCAAAGGTGGGAAAACTGGTGATACATGAATTCAAACTTAGAAATTTAATTGGTTTTCAGACAAATAGTTCATCACTAGATCCCTTTGTGACAGAATGTGGTATGTCACTATTTCTTAATTAGTGATGTACTTACTTTTTATTTGAAGAATACATGTATAAAATACATATATAGAAGATTATAGGCAATAATTAGGACCTGATTTGAAATTTTTATCATCTCAGCTTAACTGCTAGAAACTTTTGTGAATGATTAATCAAAGCTTCAACAAGTCAAGAATCATATCTTTTTAATTCCTTGTAACCATGGAATCATAAAATCTCAGAATTAGAAGGGATTTTATGGAGTCACACAGTTCAATGCCTACCTCAACAGGCATTCATGCTTCTACCCTAAAGATTTCAACTCCTTTACAAATTAATAATATTGTAATTTTTGTTGCTGAAAAATGGAACCATTTCCTTCCATCTTTGTCATCTCTGACAGGTGGTCATCCAAACCCTGAATAAATTGAATTATAGGAAACCATTTGTCTCCCAAAGCATTGTACTTAATAAGTATTTGTGAGTGATTAAATGATTTGATTTTAAGAAAGGTAGGAAATGTTTAATAAAATGTCAAGGGACAAAAAATAATTTACAAATCACATTATAAACCATCTCATGCAAAATTCAAATAGCTTTTTTAGCAGGAAAAAAATACCATATGTCTCCATGTATAAGATGTACCCTTGTTTAGAAAAATTTGGTTCTAAAAACTGGGAGCATTTTATACAGTGGTTGTAGTTTTTTCCTTGCATTTCTCGCCTTTTCGCGCTTATTGTCTTTGTGCTCATACTGGTATATCAAGTTATATTTTGCCAGAAATGGCTCAGAAAAGATTTTTGTCCATTGCTGAGTTCAAGTTCAAAGTGATCGTGATCCAGTTTGCAAAAGTAAATGGAAATCATGAACATCAGTGTCCTCCAATTGAGAAAACATTCCAAGACTAGCAACAGGAAGAAAAAACTACTAAAGACGCCCTGCAGAAGAAAGCCATGAGAGATGAGGAAACCAAATGGGCTGATTTAGAGAGGGGCTTGAAGAGATGGATTGAAGAGCAAAGGGCAAGTGTCCATAAACATGGTTCAGCAGGAGGCCAGAAGCATTACTGATGAAAAAGAAGTGACTGATTTCAAAGGAGGACACCACTGGTACTTCAGGTTCATGAAACAGAATGGAGCAAACATCCATGCACTAGACTTGCCCAAAAAAATGCCTGAAAGCTACAAGCAGAAGGTCCTTGAATTTCACGAGGAATAAAACTTGAGTTCAATAACTTTATGTAATACATTTTTTTTTCAAATTGTGGGCCCCAAAATTAAGGAGCATCTTTTACATAGGGAAATACGGTAAATTAGGATTAAAGTGACTTTAAGTTACCATTTACTATATAGCAGACTAGCAAAATAAATAAAAATTGTCAACTCCAATGATGGAAGGTGAGGAAACAGATTATATACTGTTGATGAAGTAAATGGGTTCATTCTTTCTGTATTATGAACTGGCTTATTGAAACCAAAAGCTGTAAAAACCATTTTTTTTTGGACAGTACCATTTGAGAATAATGCCCCAAAGAAATAAAGAGGACTTGAACCTGAGATTTCACTGGAAAGAAACTCCCTCTACTAGTGTAGGTCAACACAACATCTTTGCAATTTATCATTCTTAGAATTTACAGGGTGTCCTATAGCAATATGTGTGTGTGTGTGTGTGTGTGTATTGCAAGCAATAGCTCACGTAGATAGATAGCAGTGGTTCACATCTCTCTTGCTTGCCACTGATGCAGATTAAAATACAGTTGGGAAATATTTAATTAAATAAGAATACAACAAAATATTGAAAATGCCACATTTTAAAATTAATTCTTTTTGCAACTCACAGGAATCCTTAATGATGGCTTCATGGCCCCCAATTCTTTTGACTTGGATACTATTGACCTAGGTTCAGTGACTTATCCAGGGTCATACAGCCAGTTTTGTGTCAGAGGAAGGATTTAAACTTGGGTCTATCTAAGAGGAATGGATCTCTATCCACTATACTACACTGTCTTTCCTTGCCTACAACATTTTTTTTTTGGTGACTGTTGGGATGAGTGACTTGTCCAGAGTCACACAGCTATTATTTTTCTGAGACTAGATTTGAACTCAAATCCTCCTGTCTCCAGGACTGGTACTCTTATCTACTGTACCACCAATCTATTCCCCCTTTCCGTCAACACTCATAAACATTTATGTGAGAGAATGGATGAAAGATGGACAAGAAATTTGAAATAGTCTCTTTGGAGCCAGGTGTCTTCTGAAAGTGTCCTTATTAAGAAGCATTCATAATAGACCTATAATTAGGACGGCATTTTCTCTTTACAAAAAGAGTTAAAATTGTTCCATTATAACAGAATGAACTGTTATCACACAATTTGGCCTAAGTATACTCTCCGTACAGAAGCAAAAGAATGGAATAGCAGTGGCCCAGAAGGGAAAGATAGACCTGCTTTGGCAGGAGGCAGTTGGCGAAGCCGGTCGTCTATGGCATGTCATCTGTCTCTGTTATTCTTGGCTGCCGCACACTGCACTCTCACTCACTCCTTTTCACATCCCCAAAATCTCCTGCCCTCTGCTAAACCAAATAAATCTGCTAAATGAAAAGAAACACTAGCTTATTTAGCTAAGTGGGTCATAAACACTATACATTATGTAATGTTGCATATCTCAAGGGAAGTGCACAAAGAATCAGATTTTTAGATGGCTTTCAGCAGGTTTTCTATCCATTTGTGTTGCTATTTGTCCAACTTCACGTTTCTATAGGAGTGCTTTCCTGATGCCTACAGAACAATTTGGAATCCCCTCCATCCTGCTGTTTAGCATCCCCCCTTCACTCCATTATCTCTCTGTGAGGCCTTCCTGTCTATTTGGTGGATTGGCTGATGGGGGCATCGATCATTTTATCTCAGAAGCATAAATTGACCGAAGAACCTAAATATGGCATTCATAGGTATCTTTGACTCATACATTTTCCTAATTTTATTTGGTTGAAAAGAAACTTCTGTTTTTCCTCTCAGTGACTTGTTAGTGGTAGAGAAAAATAAATTGAGCAGTGGGAAAGAAACATAAAAGCAGTTGAATTGAATATAGAATAATGGGGCTTTGTGGAAAGACTGGGGATTGGTCTTGAAAACCCTGGTAAGCAAAAAATGATTTTAGCCTATATGTGGTTGTGGTGGTGGTTCGGTCATTTCAGCCCTGTTTGACTTTTTGTGGTCCCATTCAGATTTTCTTGGGAAGATACTGAAGTGATTTTACCATTTCCTTCTCCAACTCATTTGACAAAGGAAGGAACAGAGGCAAACAGTGACTTGTCTAGGGTCACACAGCTACTAAGTGTCTGAAGTCAGATTTGAACTCATGAAGATGAGATAGGCTATGGAGCTGCCCTTTAGCCATTTAGCTTGTACATTGGTCCAGTAGGATCCTAGACAGTGGAGAGGGAATGGGCATTAGAAAGTAAAACATCCCTGTCATTTTACAAATGACAAATTACAAATGTGAGAATGAAGTGACTTGCCAATTGTCACACTACAAGTAAGTGGACATGCTGGATCTAAACCCAGGTTCTCTGTATCTCTTCACTCATATTCCTCTCAGGAGTTTTAAAACCACTTTTACTTCATTTTGCATCACTCATTTGCTCCCCAACAGCCCTTCCTAATGGGAGGGAATTATTACAGTCCATTTTAAAGCTGGGTAACCTAAGGTCCAGAGAGTTTAAGTAGCTCACCTGAAGTCAATCCCAGGCTGGCAGCTCTAAACTCTGACTCACCTTGGTCTTGAGCCAGTTCTGTTTCTCCCCAAACTTATTCTTGTTTGACACTTCCCTCTTTCTGTTCATTTCTTCAGAATCATCTTGAATGGCCCCTCTCTTTCATCCTCTACATTCAGTCAGTGGCCATGATAATCCTTTCATTTCTTTGTCATTGGTGTCAAAGTAATTCTCAATCAGATCTTAAGGATAGGGCAGAGGGGCACTTGGGAGTGCGATGGACAGCATGGTGGCCACAAGCCTTGTGTCAGACCCCTACTCCACAATCTCTCTGGCATTGTTCTCCCTCTGGAGATCTTTACTAAGCCTAGCTCCTTGTAGACAGGGGAAAGCTAGGTAGTGTGGTAGATAGAGTGTAGGAGTCAGAAAGATCCAAGTTCAAAGCCTGCCTCATGACCCTGTATATGGCCTTGGTCAAGTCTCAACTCTGGGTCTCAATTTTCTCATCTGTAAAATGATCTAGAGAAGTAAATTGTGTCTTTGCTAAGAAAACTCCTGAAAGGGGTCAACAAATAATCAGACAGAACAAGAGCTTGTAAATAGTTACCTACTTGGTCTTTACCACTGGTCCAATCTGCTTTAAGGCCTTTTATATGTGAAATCATACATAGGAGTAGTACAAAATCAAAATGAAATAGGAAAAATATGTGCACATATATGTTTGAGAATGAATTCAGGGAGATCATCAAGGCTGTGACCTGCCTTATAATAAGTTATTGATAATGCCACCTCTACTTCTTTTAAACCTATGTCTTATGATTTAAAAATTGCTTTCTGTTAATCTTTCTTTCTCATATATTTAATAAGTAAATTTTGTTTTAGTAGAACAAACAAAAATCAATTATATGTTTCAAAAAAATTAAACAGAGCAACATCAACTTATGATTGCAATTGATTCTCTATGTCACCTACCCATTTGCAATTTGTTACTTGTTACATGAAGGGAAGTAGTATGTCTTGAACTAATTAAGGACTACATATGATTTGCCTTTGCATTCTTTAAATTTCTTAAAGCAAACATACCCCTTGACATGCCATACAACATGTCATACAACCTTTTGCTTTTATTGAATCATTGAAATTATCACATTCATCTATTTAGTACCCTAGCTATTCTTATTTTGTTTTTGCTCTTCGAGTATTCAGAAATCACTCCTCTAATCTCAATTTAATAGCCTCTTTTTCTGGATTCACTGTGAGAGGACTATGTTAGCATTCTCTTCCAAACCATTCTCTGCATTAAAGTGTTTATGTTATATTTCAGTCTCTCCATGAGAATAAGTTCCACAATTGTCTATTTCTATACATCATTGTGGTTATTACCAAAAATCTGCTGTCATGTTCAGTTGTCATTGAAATTGATCTATTGGGGAATTTACCCTCATCTCATTTATGTGCCATTTTCCTAAATAATCAAATGAGATTAAATGTAAAGCACTTTTGAAAATCTTAGAACACTATATAAATGTTAATTCTTGGTATTGCTAAACAAAGAAAAAGCTCATAGAAGTTCATGTATTTAGGAAAGATTATTTGAAAAGCTTTTTTTTTCCCCTAATGGATCTCCCTGAAGGATCACAGTTGTTGAAGTACAGGACAAAAGTAGGCCAATCTATCAGCTTCAGGCCATGGGTTGGGGGGCCCCAGGCAGAAGCACCTTTCTTACCAACCAGTCTTCTTTGGAATTACTTCTTGTCATTAGCTCTGCTCTGGCTCTCCCTTTCTGATACCCTGTCAGTGTTTCTGGGACCACCTTGCACACCTGGTGGCTCATACACCTAGACCCTGCAGCAAATCCCAAAGAAGGAAGAAAAGATGGGGCACATAGCTGCTTAAAGGGAGACCCCTGCCAACCAGGGTAATAACCTTAGAGCCCCTCTCCAGGCCACACGTGTCAGTAGGAAGGTTGATGTTGGCAGGTGATTAGAGTGACTTATTCTGCTTTGTATCTCGCTTAGCTCCTAGCACAGAACCATGCACATGGCGAATGCCTAATAAATGTTTATTGAGTGGACTTAAATGTGTATGCTTTGTAGACAGTAATTATGAGCCTTGTTGCTAACCTCCTGAGCCTCTTCTTATCTTTATTGTAATTGGTGTGGTGTGTGTGTGTGTGTGTGTGTGATGAATTAAAACCCTGAGACAGAGTTTCTGGATATTTCATAATCTATTAATTAGACTAGTTGGCAATCAATACATTCCTGGTCATTGGTTTCTCTTGGTAACCAAAGACAACAGAGGAGACCTTCAAACATCTCTATATCCCTTCTGAAAGTAAACATCAACCCTAGTTGGTGGACATTGAATGAGGAGGTTGGCTAGAAGTCTTCAGCTCCTCCTGCTGAGAACTGGTTAGATCCTGAACTTCAGCTGCCTCCACCCATCTAGGCAGGGGAAGCTATCTCCATCTGGACTTCCCTAAACTAGTTTTCTCCTTATTGGACCTAAAGTCTAAAAGAGGCCAATCAAGCAGAAGGGGTTCTCCCTCCAGACAAAGATTCCCCCAGAGTGACTTCTGTTTATACTATCAAAAGAAATCCCCCCCACACACACCAGTTGTGTAGGATCCTGCCCAAGTAATGTACTGGGAGCAAATTTCACTTCCTAGTCTTGCCCTTCAGAGACTACTCATTTTCCCAGGAGTTGAGTTTTAAGATAAAAGAAAAAGGGTAGATCACAAGTGAATAATTAGTTACTAAAATAATAGTATGACATTAATTTATTGTATATATTCATATATATGTATGTGTGTGTGTGTATAGAAATGTATATGTATTTGCACAGGCATCCTCAGAGAGTTGTTCCTGTGCTTTCTATCCCCATCATCTAGCACAATACCATCTAAGTAAAAGTGCTTTACAAGTAGTGATTGTTATTCAAACATTGAGTGGCTATATTAGTTTTCCGAAATATTTGACATGGTATGGAGCAGCATACCCCTGGTCATGATATTATTTTCCTCCATCAAAATGTACTCTCAAAAAAGGTCAAAGAATATCTGTTTATTTTATCTTGATCTTTTCTTAATTTCAGGGAAAAATATGAGGCAAAAAAACCTTTTTTTTGGAGTTTTCACAGTTTGGAATGGCTTTGGGGTTTGGTGGGAGGGACCCTAGATGTGGTCAGGAAACCTGCCTCTTGTCTTGATCAGTTGTGTGACCATGGACAATAAATCACTGAATTTCTGTGATGTATTCCCTCATCAGTGAAATGTTTAGTTTTATATGAATGAATATTCTCTACTGTGCAGAGTCATCATGAGGAAAATCCTTCGTAAACCTGCAAGTGCTCGCTATATACAGGCCAGGAATCGACTGGTTTCTGAAGAATTCGTGTATATTTGGATGGCTTTCCTTGTATATTTCCAATGAAGGCTAGTTCTTGCCTGAATTGGGCAAATGTAATCTTTTTGACCTCAGCTGTGCTCTTCTACCATTGCAATGGATCACTCCCCATAATTTTATTGCATTTTGTTTTTCAGTTGTACCCAACTCTCAGTGACTCCAACTGAGGTTTTCTTGGCAGAGATACTGAAGTGATTCGCCATTTCCTTCTCCAGCTCATTTGACAGATGAGGGAACTGAGGCAGCGAGGACTTGTCTGAAGCCAGAATTTGAACTCACAAAGATGAGTCTTCCCAATTCTAGACCTAGTGCCTTTGCCTCAAGTTCACTTCACCAAATATTTTAGATAAAACATTATTAGAAGTCAGTTCTCTGGAAGATATAGTGTATGTAGTCTGTGCCTTGGATAGTTAACTAAAAGAAAAGTCCAGGAGAGTTAGGTTTTTTCCTTTTGTTTTGTTGGTCTTAATTTATTAAAAACATTTTTATGAAATGATGTCAGTCAAGGTGATGTTATGTAAGGTCTTAGTTTTCTTTCTTTTTTCAAATCCATGACACTTTTCCTCCCAGTCTTAGGATACTTTACTTTCTTTGCCAAAGCTCAAGTATTATTTACTGTCTGGAATTTTACCTGTCTCTCTTGAAGGCCTTCTGAATAGAATTTAAGATTTCAGTGTCTCTCACCAAACTTACATTCAAAGTTAGCCAAATAAGAAAGCAGCTCTGAGCTATTTTAATTTCCTAAAGAAAATGATTTCTCTGGACGTTTTTTGTTTACTCAAACAGTTAAATCTAAAGTCCAAATATATGTCAAATTAATTGCTGACATCTCATGAATCAGGATTCACATATATAAGAGACCTATTTAGCTATTACTTCAAGTCTCGCCAATGGCCCAGGTAGGTTCCCCTGCCCCAAGCAGCTGGATCAGGATGAAGAGGAATCAAGTATTGTTATATGTATCATGTGGCCCAGATGCAGACCATTTGATCGTTACCTGCAGTCAGGATATCTGGCTCACCCTTGTCTCTACTGAAACTGTAAGGCTGTATGAGGTCAGGGAGGAAGGAGAAAAAAACTCCTAAGTATGGGTACAGGGGATTTCATTTTCTAAAAGTCATTTTTTTCTTTTTAGGTTTTTACAAGGCAGTGGGGTTAAGTGGCTTGCCCAAGGCCACACAGCTAGGTAATTATTGTCTGAGGCCAAAAGCCATATTTCTTATAACAAATTATTTAAGGGGCAGCTAGGTGGTGCAGTGAATAGAGTACCAGTCTTGGAGTGAGGAGTACCTAAGTTCAAATCCAGCTTCAGACACTTAATAATTACCTAGCTGTGTGGCCTTGGGCAAGCCACTTAACACCATTGCCTTGTAAAAACCTAAAAAAAATTAAAAAAAAAAAATAAAAAATAAACTATTTAAAAACTGAAAATAAAAGTTTAGAGATTTGGTCCTTGCTATCCTATTCTTCAAGATTCAAGGGAAGAGGTCATTATTTATTGGGAAGTGTGATCCCTAATGCATCAACAGTCAGAAAACAAACAATTCACTTTCTACTCATCCAGCCTTGGGCAGGTCACTTGGGCTCCTCAGTTTCCTCATCTGTCATAGGAGATGATTAGAACTGAATCAGGCCTGATATCCCTTCCAAAGGGTCTCAGATCTTATACTCACCTGGTTTTTTGGAGAATAGGCCCATGGGTCTCCACACTTAGATATTAACCTCCACCACAGGGTTGGGACGGGTATAACTCACATGGATTGAAGTGTAGTATACATGTCAGCTTCTCTGGAGGGGAAGAATTTATGAACTTTTCTTTGTAGTTCATCTGAGGATGTGAAAAACTGAATAAACTCATATGAGTAAGGGAAGCTAGGCAGCACAGTAGGCTTAGAATCTGGAAGACTCAGACACTCGCTGAGTGACTGGGCAAGTCATTCACCCTATTGGCCTTGGTTTATTCATCTGTAAAATCAACTGGAAATGGAAAAGATAAGCCACTCCAAGATCTTTGCCAAGAAAACCCCAAATGGATTCCCAAAGAGTCAGACACAACTGAAAAGCAACAGAACAGTAACCACAGACAAGCAGGCAAATGTTTCTAATGCCAACTTAAAATACTCTGTGATATTATTATTCTAAATAATATAGTTTTACCCTCTAACAGATCTAAATGGGTGAGGGGCATGAGGGTCAACCTAAAGAGATAGATCTTCTGAGACTTTTCATGTCAATTTTTTAGACACACCAGTGAAGGAGGTATGAAAATGGAGTACATTATCCCTGCCCTCGGAGCACTTACATCTAGTTGGAATGAGGCAGGGAGACCAAGGAAGTAGGCTTTATGGATGGAGCAAGGTGGGATTCTTAGAACACATCTATTTAGCACCTAAAGTCTGACCCTATTGGTGAGATGAGGCTGAGTGAGTCTAGAGAGGAGAGGCCTCCTCCTGGATGTTCAGGTGGTGAGTGAGTGGTATGGCCAGCACTGAGAGCCAGACTCTGGACATCCTTACTACCACTTCTCTTTCCTCTCCACTGTGTCATATTGAATTAAGCCTTTTGTTTGATGAAAATTGGTTATCAGACAAGGTTCCAAAGTGAACCAAATTGCTTCTTGTGCAGAGAGAGAATGGAGTTTGTTCTGGCCTCAAATGGATTCTCAGTGGTAGTGAGCACCAGGGCTTTCATCAGAGACCATTTCATGGTGGTTTAATGAGCAATGATCTGCCCAGAAAAACAGTTTCCTCCTAATGGGTATCAACAGAGGAGCTTTTCTCCTCATTTGTTTAGCCTGTGCACTTGCCTATATTTGCCAGAGGAGTAGGCTTGGGACAGCATAAGCTTGAGGGTTTTTTTATTTTTTTATTTTTATTTTTTGCAAGGCAGTGGGGTTAAGTGACTTGCCTAAGGTCACACAGCTAGATAATTATTAATTTTCTGAGGTCAGATTTGAACTCAGTTCCTCCTGACTCCAGGGCTGGGGCTCTATCCACTGTGCCACCTAGCTGCCCCTAAGCTTGAGTTTTAATTTCTTTTTTTAGTATCCTCTATTCAACTCTCACTCAGACATTTGGATGAAAGTACAATATTTCCCATTAATTGTAAAAATTTCATTTGAGCAGCATCTGTTCAGACAGTTATGAAGTAACTAGATTGTCTTCTCCCAAACCATCTTTAGACCTTCATTCAAATTTTGCTCAATTTTCCTCCCTACATCAGGGAACTTCCCTTTCTTTCTTAATCTTTTCTTATAAAGCAGTTTTATAACAAGCCACATAAGGGATGTTTATTTTAAGTAAATGAAAGAGTAGGAGTGAGTGGAAGAGAGTAGATAGTAATTACCCAAGTTAATAGTAGTACTCATCCAATACATAGTAATTAGCCAATTGGAATTTGGCCAGGATCGGCAGGCTGACATTTCCATAGGTGGTCAGGAAAAAAAGATTTTTTTTATTTGTTTGTTTCTTAGTCATCAGTCATTGCAATTTTGAGTTTGATCTCATTCAGATAAAGTGTTATAGATTCCTAGTGGAACAACCTTTCTCACCTCTTTTCTAGAGAATTGGTTTTGACCCCAAAATTAGAAGTGACTGCTCCCACCCCACCTGGTTTCCCTAAAGGTCTCCTACCTGGTCACTTGCTGATCTAGGTCAGCTCTGGTTGTAAAACCTGATAAAATCATTGCTTATATTGGTTCTGCTCTAGGCTGACCATAAAACCATCTCTTTTCATGGACCTTAGCTTACGGCACCTTCTGGAACATCTTGCTTTTATAGCCTGTCTCAGTCATGGCCAGAGAGTTCCTTTTGAATCATCGTCACCTTTCTTCTCCTTCTCAAGCCCAGTATTTTCAATTTTCCCCAACTTCATCTCATCAACTGGTTGATCAACATTTATTAAACACCTACTGTTTGCCTGACATTGTGCTAAGCTCTGGAAAAATAAAAGGGGGAAAAAACAGCCCCTGTTCCCAAGGACCCCCAGTCTGGTGAGAGAGACAGCCTGCCAATCCCCTAAGTCCACCAAAGAAGCTTGCCAAATTCATTGGAAGTCATCATAGAAGGAAAACACTCAGCATTGGGAGGCTCTGGGACATAAGAGAAGGAACTGAGAAGAATTCCAAGAGTGTGATGCAGCTTTGGAAAGTGACTCAAGGTAGACGATGAAGAGGCTTGTGCTGGGACAGCCCATCAACACAGAGTTGAAGAGCATAGAGTGGAGAGTAAGGTGTAGGGAGGGGTCAGTTTATGAAGGACTTTAAAAGCCCAGGAGTTTATCTTCAGTTCTTGAAGCAGAAAGGTGTTTCTGTAGATTATGGAATAGGAAGGTCCCATGATCAGATTTGAGCTTTTGGAAAGTGGTAACTCATTAAGGACAGGTAGAAATAGGAAGAAACTGGAGGCAGGGAGGCCAGCCAGCAGGCTGTTCAGATAAATTTTGTGGTCTGCTTCCTACCCCATCATGTTTGATTTTTTTCTCTTTCTAATTAAATTTTATTTTATTTCCATATTTACATTCTTCCCATCCCATCTTACCCCACTCCCAGTTGAGAAAGAAAGGGGAAAAAAACTTCGTTAGAAACATGTATGGTCAAGTCAAACAAATTCCTGCATTGACTATGTCCCCAAATTTCCAACACTTCCCCAATCAGGAGTTGTGTAAGCATATTTCATCTTGAGTCTGTAGCTGCTGGTTACTTGGGTTTGGTTCTGCCTATGAGGAATCATTATTCAGACTTGGGAAAGCATGGGTAGAAATGAAACAAAAAAATTATTTAAAAGGTTACAAGACGTAGGAAGGACTAGGGAGAGAGAGAGCTAGAGATAAAAGGACAGCCAAGGAGACTTGGCTGGGCCATGGTCAGAGAAAACTGCTGGCCCTGAACTAGAGTCCAGCTCAGGTTTTAATGTCTTGCCTCTCATGCTGAGGGCAAAAAGATGACCTCCCTTTCTCTTACTAGACCAGGAATTAGATAGAAGGTAAAGCCTCATGAGATCAGAATACAAATTTTACATTAAACAATGGTACTTTTAAGAATGGGGAGGGTTTCCTCCCAAGATTACAATTATTTCTGTTATAATCATAATTCTCTACTTCAAGTCAATTTACATCTCAAGAGTCGATTTCCATTTCCATGCAAATTCTTTCTGGTACATTCAAATTCTCTTCATCTTCCCCTGCAGTCCTCTGTAACTGTGGTAGGTCATCATTTGGAACATAATTCATAAGTATTTCAAAATTGTTCTCAAAAATAGTATGTATTGTAGAAATAGGTCTCCTAGTTTTACTCACTTCACTCTGCACTAGTTCAAGGAAATCTTCCTAGACTTCTCCCTCTATCACTTTTTTTTTTTGCAAAGCAAGTGGGGTTAAGTGGCTTGCCCAAGGCCACACAACTAGGTAATTATTAAGTGTCTGAGACCCCATTTGAACCAGGTCCTCCTGACTCCAGGGCTGGTGCTTTATCCACTGCGCCACCTAGCCGCCCCTTCTATCACTTCTTAAAGTCCAATACTACTACATCACATATATATAACATAACTGTTTCAGCCATTTCCAGTGGAAACACTTCAGTTTCCAATTATTTGTCATTCAAATAGTGCTTCTATAAATACTTTTGTACTTATGTGATCTTTTCTTCCTTCTTTGATCTCTTTGGTTGATAGACCTAATAGCATGTCAAAAGTATATGCAGCTTGAGGCAGCTAGATAGTGCTGTGTGTAGAGCACTAACCCAGGAGTCAGGGGGACCTGAGTTCAAATTCGACCTCAGACACTTAATAATTACCTAGCTGCGTGACCTTGGACAAGTCATTTAACTCCATTGCCTTGCAAAAACCAATAAAGAAAGATGGATGGGTGGATGGATGGATGGATGGATGCAGCTTAATGGATTTATGGTCATGATTCCAAATTATTTTATAAAATGACCAGAGCAGTTCACAGTTCCACCAACAGTGCATTAATGTTCCTGTTTTCCCACAGTTCCTTTAGTACTTTTCATTTTCCATTTTTGTCAGTTTTGCCATTTGATGAGTATGAGATAGAACCTCAGAGCTGTTTTAATTTGGATTTCTCTATTTGTGATTCAGAGCATTTTTTCATATTGCTCTTGATAGCTTAGATCTCTTCCTCTGAAAATTGTCTCTTGATATTTTTTTGACCATTTATCAATTAGGGAAATGGCTTTTATTGTAAATTTGAAACAGTTCTCCATATGTCTTAGAAATTAGACTTTTATCAGAGAAACTACAAAGTTTTTTTCTCTATTTTCTTGCTTCTCTTCTAATTTTTACTACATTGGTTTTGTGTGTGCAGAAACTTTTAAATTATACAAGGTCAGAATTGTTCTATTTTATCTTCTGTGATTATTTCTATCGTTTGTTTGGTCCTGAACTTTTCCCTTCCATAGACCTTTCTGCATCATTAAACCAGCCTTGTCTGGGAAATGGTTCACTATGGTTTTTTCCCCCTGCATTTTCCAATTAGGATTTGATCTGCTATGCTTTCTGGATCTTTGTGAAGGATGTGTATCAGAGGAGAGGAATTGGACTATACTTCTTCCTGTTACTTCACCATCTTAGCTTTGATCTCCTTCATTGTAGGAAAATAGAATGCTTAGCACTATAAAACAATAGGAAGTTTAGAAAGAGAAAAGGGGAGTGGCTTGTTACATTAATAGCTCACATTTACATAAGCTTTTAAATTATTAAGCACTTTACAATTTTTATTTTATTTCTATAAACTAAGTTATTAAGAACTTTAATATTGCTTACATAAACTATTAAGTTATTAATCACTTTATTTAATTTTTGTTTTTAATTGATGAAATAAAACAAGCATTTTTGCATATGTTTTCTCAGTTGATTCCCCCCATGAGATCTGGCAATGTTAGGTTTAGTATAATTTCCCCCCATTTTATATTTGAGGAAATAATGTTTGTCCTTCATTTTTGAAGAAAACCGTGACAACAGGGAGATGATGCCATGACAAGCTCATGAATTGGATTTGAGTGGGGGGGGGGGGGGTTGCTGAGTTACCAGCCTCATTTTTTCCTCTAGAGCCATCTGGGTCCAGTGACCAGATATGGGTCAGAATGACTGAAGATGACTCTGAAATGTGAGGCAGTCAGGGTTAAGTGACTCATCCAAGGTCACACAGTATGAGTCAAGTATCTAAGGTTGGATTTGAATTCCCATGAATTCCCTGACTCCACTGCACCACCTAGCTGCCTTAGATGAGGAATTGGAGGTATTCCTACCGAATTTCTTCCATCCAGTTTGTTTGAGAGAAAAGGAACTGGGACTGCAGTTATTACCAAAAAATAAAAATAAAAAAAAAAAAGAAGAAATAAAAAGAAATGACAGCCATGCAGTACAATTGAAGCCCAGGCAGATATGGGCAGAGAAAATGGGGACAGAAGGTAGGAGACACTGGGCTGGTAACAAAGGCGGTGGAAGAGCCAGTCCTCCATTTCTCATATGACTTCTTTTATTCTCATCTGCTGCAGTTAGACATTTTTCTTGACTTTTGGTGGATGGCTTTTCCTCCCTCCCCCTTCAGTCAATCAGCAGCATTTATTAAGCCACAACTTTGTGGGGGGGCATCATGGAAAATGACTGGAATGCAGCAAATGCCAACTGCCTAGTCCTTCACAAGCCAATCTCCTTCTCAACGTACCCTCTCACCTCCACTGCTCTCCATTCATCCCTTCCTGTCCCGTGCAGTTCTACCCAAGGACATGCACCACTAGCTGCCAACAAGATTCTTTCCTTTCACACTATAATGCAATTAATAATCTGGTTATAATGAAAATACATGATACATGAACGTGAGCTACTCTCATCAGTTCAGAATGATGACCATTTAGTCTAAATTCACAGCTAAGGTTTCATGCTCTTTTTCTCGTGGCCTTGATAGCCTTCAGGGACCCTTCCTGCTCTAAGGCAGCAAAGTCAACCATTTTTCTCAAGACCTGAATTCCCATGTGTGGGTAGTATGATGATACTAGTGATGTCTGTGGTTGTTCAGTTGCTTCCACCTCTTTGCAACACCATTTGGGGCTTTCCTGGCAGAGATCCTGGAGTAGTCTTCCATTCCTTCTCTAGCTCATTTTATAGATGTGGAAACTGTGGCAAGTGGCTTGTCCAGGATCACACAGCTAGCACATATCTGAGAGCCATTGGAACCCAGGTCTTCCTGAGTCCAGGCCCAACACTCTCTCTGCCCTTAGATTTGTCTATATTCTTTTCTTTTCAAACCCTGCCATCTTTTCCATTATCCATGGTCATGAATCAAGACAACACAGTATTTTAACATGGAGAGAACGTTAGACTTGGAACCTTGAATTCTAACTTTGACGCCATCACTCCCAAAGTATGTGAGACACCTAGCATCTTAGGAACTTTGGAAAGGAAGGGGTCAGTCTAGACCAAAGGCCCCTTTTAGCTTGTCACTTTGTGGAGACACCTTTTCCTGCTACTACAAACCCATTTTTTGTCACAGAAATAATCAGATGGGCATCTGAGTGCTCTCCCTGTAGATTTTATATTCTTGTTCTGAAGCTGCACCAACAGGGCTCATATTGATCAAAGCCACTTTTGTGTCCCACTTTCAGAGGACCCAGAGTCCCACCAATTCCAAGAACTCACCTGGCCTTGGGAAATCCTCTTTGGGGTAGAGATATGCAACTCTAGGTCAAATGTCTACATAAAGAGAAGTACTGTTTTTCAGTCCCTTCATTTACCTCTGAAGCCCCTTCATGGAGATGGAAATAGTAATAAATAATAAATAAAACTGCAAAGCTGCAAAACTGCAAAAAAAATAAAACAGTCTTATTAGGAGGTATATGGGGGGGCACTGCATCTGAGTCAGGAGGTCTTGGCTGCAGATCCCAGGGCTGACTAGCATTAATGATTTACTCAGTTGGGTAACACTGAGCCAGTGCCCTTATCTGTAAAACAGGGAAGTTGGAGCAGGTGACATGTGAGGGGGGCGGCTCTCATCCCAGCAGTGGTTTAGTCTGGGAGACTAAGGGGAGCGTGGGGCATATCTAAGTTCAGTACTCTAGGGACTCCCCAACTCTGGTGTTCTTTCCACCATGTTGTGATGTCTTTTGTAGTATTGCCAGAAACCTCTCCATTTGGTGACTCTTCTCCATGTGACCCTAGACTGCCAGCGGAGAGGTTGGCACCAGCATCTCCTTTACTTGTTTCATTCCTCCCCTTCTTGTTCCATTTCTCTGCTCTCTTCCTCTTGCTGTCTAGAAGATGGAACAGAATTGCTCTAGGATATCAGCCGGCCTCCACTACTCTCCTGGAGTAAAACTGCCTTTGAACTGTCTTAGAACCAAATTCTGCCTGAGTGGGCCACAGTTACAAGAGTGGCAATGGATGGAGTGCCAGACCTGGAGTCAGAAAGTCTCCTCTTCCTGAGTTCAAATCCAACCTGTATGACCTGGGGCAAGTCACTTCACCCTGTTTGCCTCAGTTTCCTCATCTGTAAAATGAGCTGGGGAAAGAAATGGCAAACTCCAGTATCTTTGCCAAACATGATCTTGAGGATTCAGACCTGACTCAAATAACTGAACAGCAACAACAAAATTTGGGAGAAACAGTTTACAGATTATATGGTCCTTTTGCTTTTCCTCCCTCTTATTTTTCCATTACCCTACCTCATACCAAGGGACTTGACAGGAAAAAGAAAGCCTACAAAGTGTAAATAAGGCAATTTTAGTAAAAACTTTGAGAAATAAAGAGAAAGATAAAAGAACTGGTTAGACCCGTGTCTGGAAATTATCTTTGTATTTCATTATTATCACAGAACATTGAGTTTACCATATCCATTTTTGTTTCATGGAGAAAAAAATCTTCTATATTAATAGTAACTGATAACCAATATAGATCATTCTAGAAGAAGTCCATTAGTTCTTCCTAGTTTATGAATCTTTTCTTTTCCTCAGTATCATATTGGTTCAAAAAAAATGCCACCCCTAAAGTGAGATTTCTTTGAAAGGAAAAAATATAGCATGTTTAGATTAAAATGTTAAGTCAGCTACTAACCATCATCAGATTTTATACAATCCAGATTTGAGGAAATAGTCCTAGAGTGAGACCAATATGGTAATTAAGTCCTTCCCTTCCCTGCTCCCCCAGGCCTCTTGGTTTTTCGGTCTAGGTTTTCTTAAATGTGACATTCTCCTTAATCTTTATATCTTCACCTTGCTTTGCCACATCTTGAGGTGGTATTACCGCTCAGCATCAGCCTCTTATCAGTGAATGCACTATGATATAGTCATGTGACTGGCTCTGCCCAACGATGTCTTGCACTTAAGATTCTTTGATAAGTTGAAATTTTCAGTTCTTTGTTAGTAACTGAGGTCATATCTTACAGATGGTCTTAGGGAGGTCCAGGGCTTGTTTCTGGCACAATGTCCAATCCCTCGGAGGCATCCTAACCATTTTCTGTTTTTCATATAAGTGGTTTAACCCCTTGGAAATCAATTCAGTTTTCCATTTCAGAAATTGCGTATCACCCTCTTGCAGCTGGTGATCTTGAGATTTATCAAATTCTCAGTATTAATCAGTTCACCAACTTTCAAATACATTTCCCTTGTTCAGGCTAGTAAACACTGACCAATCCACATTATAGTTTGAGTTCTGTTAAAGCCAGAAGAACAGTGTTTGAAGAGTTAAATCTGTGTCTTCACATAGTCAGCAGACTCTGAATAAATGGTTGAATTTAACCAGTTTTCTTGTCCGTGGGCATCATTAGTGACCTTTAAGCTCTGCTGTTTGTTGTTTTAAATACCTTACAAGTTTATGCCTTAATCGAGTTCTGTTTAAAGTTTATTCCTTTTGGTTCATTTGGATTGAGGCTGCCATTTTGAGTCTTCATGCTGAAATATATCCATGATAACAAGTTCCCAGAAGAATTTTTGCTTTATATGCATCAAGCGTGCATTTACTGCAGTGTGATCTACTGCCTGGTCCAGCCAGTTGGGTGGGGAGTGGCGTGGGCACAGGAGGGGCACTGCTGCAGCAGCCCTGGGTCTGATTGGCATTCCACTTCTGCTTTTTAATAACATGCTGTATCTGCCTTTAGATCAGAAGCTCCAGACTTCTCTGGGTTGAGAGTCCAGCCCTGGGTTTGAATCTGCATGAGTTTCCCAAGTGTGCATGTGTCTGTGTGTATGCGTGAGTATGTGTGTGTCTGGTGTGTATTTGTGTCTCTGTGTGTGTCTGTATATGTATCTATATCTGGGTGTGTGAGTGTGTGTCTGGTATGTGTGTTTGTGTCTGTCTGTGTGTGTATATATCTATGACTGGGTGTGTGGTGTGTATCTGTGTGGGCATGTGTCCAAATATGACTGTGTGTGTGTTTGTGAGTGTATGTATGCCTATATCTTGGTGTATGTGTCTGTGTCTGGGTGTGTGATATGTGAGTGTATATGTGTGTTTTTGTGTCTGGCTGTGTGTGTGTCTATGTCTGGTGTGTGTCTGTGTCTCTAGGTGTGTATCTGTGTGTATGTATATATGTCTGGTTTATGGTATGTGTGTGTCTGGCTGTGTGTTTGTGCATGTGTCTGTATGTCGTGTATATGTCTGTGTCTGGTGTGTGTATGTTTCTGTATGTGTGCCTTTGGTTGTGTATGTGTGAGTGCATCTGTGTCTGTGGGGGGTGGAGGTAGGGGGTGTGTGGCTTTAAGACTCTGAAGGGACCCCACTGCACTGCTAGTGACTTTCCCCAGCTCCTTCTCTCCCCACCAGCTGAGCATGTCTCTGTTTTCCAGGTGCGTTTTGTGAAGAACATAACTTCCTGGAAAGAAATGAAGCCGGGCTTTTATCACGGGCATATATCTTACCTGGATTTTGCAAAGTAAGTTACCAAACAAAACAAAACCTCCTTTAGAATATTTTGTCCTTTTTCAATCAGAAATGCCTTGAGTTGATGGTCGAGTTTTTGTGATTTTCCAGGATAAAATGCAGGAGAAAAAAAAGACTGAGTTGCCAGTTTTAAACCTGAAATTCTAGTCAATGATGGTGTACCTTCTTATATATCACTGCCCCCTAGTGTTCTTAGATGGCCAATTCTCAGATCTATTCAAATAAACAGGCCTTGAATTTTCTTTTGATTTGTTTTTTGGTTTTTTTTTTTTCAGTTATTCATCTTGCCCCCTCTTGCAGGACGGTAGGTAACCAGCCATGAGTGGTACCCGCCCTTTTCCTCACCTGCCTGGAAAGCTGTCCTTCCTTATTAAAAGACTGGGCTTTCCTCCTAGAGACCAAGCAGGTCATCTCAGTGACATGCCTCATTGACCAGAAAAATGGGGAAGCACCGCTTGCCGTCCCCCATCACCCAGTCATCAGGGCCGGGAGAATGCTTGTACTCCTCAGCTAGGTCACCTTGAGACTGATGTGACACTGGTTCTTTGCCTCAATTCATTTAGTCTTAGCAGCCTGACAGATTGAGAAGTCGGCTGAGGAAGAGCCACTCTTTTGTTCCTATTTTCATTTAGCTTGTTTTGGAAATCAATGATTCTCTTTGATTCTCCTTGGGTTTTTTTTTTTATTATTATTATTTCTGGGTTCAAGGTATAATCACCAGAATTCATCACTGCCATCCAAGAAAAGCTCCATAAAGTGACAGCCAGGCCGACAGGGACTGGAGGCTGCCTCTGGCTCCCTCTAGAGTCTCTTTTCACCATAGTCAGAATTAACCAGGAAATTGTTAGCATTGGAGAGTCTAAACACATTCCACTTGGACCCTTTTGAAAGTTCATTCAAGTATCCCTGGTAACATAAGATGATGCACATTTGTAGCCTTTGAAAAGGAGACTGAGACCTGAAATTGAAATCCTCTCCTTTAAAACACTAAGCATCAACTTCAAAAGCCCCATTAAAAGAATGGAGATCACCACTCATCACAGAGTACAATAACGAATTTTATTATTGCAGTTTATGACATCTCTCTCAGAGCTTTCCATTGGTGGTCATGACTTCAAAGCAATTCTCCCCCCAGGCTTGTGCCAACTTTAATTAAAGGGGCTTAAACTAGAAACCAGCATTGATATCAAACTCTCAGTTTAGCTTTTCCCACTTGGAAGGATTAAAAGACAAAAGAATAGAAAGAAATCTTTTGGTTTTCACCAAAAGTTTTAATAGGAGCACACACTCCCATGAAGCCAAAGCAGCCTTCACTTTTTAGAAATCATGTAATTAAAAATGAAACTCTCCCCAAAGATCATGAATTTAAAATTACCTCATTCTTCTTCCTAGTGTCTCCCTCAGTGCTTGGAACCCACTCAGTGAGATGGTCGGGTTTTTTGGTTTTTTTTTTTTTGTAAAATTAGGTATACCTTTCTCTATAAATAATTCATATGGTCGCATTGAAAACATTTTATAGGCAGTTTTAAAATAAACTAATTATTTTTCTTTTGGAAAGGCACCTAACCAATTTCACACACTTCATTCATATGCATATTTTCCCTCAGGGCTGTATTATCCTTGAAGTAGATGTTCGTTACTCTTTCCCTAAATGATTTATTTTTTCCACATGCAACTTGATTTCTAAAACTTGAAGTGTTCATTATTAAAGTATATATTGAATGCTTTTTGCTTTTGGCAAAAGATTTGTAGTTAGAAAGAAGATCTAAAGTATTTTCTGTTCTTGTAGTTTAAAATGTAAAGCTTTATGGGGGGGAGAAATTTATTCTGTTTATTAAATACTGTAAGAAAACTTCGTTGTGTAAGAATATTTCAGCATGAGTGATTTTCATGTTATGTTACAGGTTTAACAATTACTATGAAAATTCTCTTTATTAGTCTTCTGACATTTAAAAACAATACTTCCAAATCTCTGTTCAATGTATTTGGTCCAGAAAATATGTACCTATAAGTACACTTGATGGGGAAGACCAACTCTCTTTCAGATTTTCTTGTTGAATAACTTTGCTATCAAAGTTATCAAATAAACAGGAAGAAGAATTTTCTACCATTTTGTCGTTCATTCAGATCCAACTCTTTGGAATTCCATTTGCAGTTTTCTCAGCATTGAGACTTGGAGTAGTTGGCCATTATCTTCTCCAGTTCATTTTACAGATGAGGGAACTTCAAGCCAAACAGGGTAAAGTGACTTGTCCAGAGTCACACAGCTAACAAGGGTCTTAAGATTGACTTTGAACTCAAGTCTTCTTGACTCCAGACCCAATACTCTACCTGTCCACTGTGCTTCCTAACTTCTTTAGGCTAATTTTTATTTTAAAAAATAGTTTTCCTTTTCTTTGAAATCTTTGTCTTTTTTTTTCCTGACTCGGTGCTTTGTAGGTATAATAAAAGCAAAATACATGCTCCCTCTAGGAGAAAAGGGGGATATGTTGATGAGAGTATAAAGTCTTGAGTCCAGTGTATGATCAAGGAAATATATTAATTGGCAGCAAGCCAGGAAAACCACAGGACCATTCTCTTTGATTTTCATTTGGATCTCTGAGAAACATTTCTTTTTTCTGAAAGTTATTTTCTCAAATCAGCCTGTGTTTTCAGATTTTAGTTGCAAAGAAATGTAAGTGTATGTGTTATCTTAATTTTAGTCATCTCTTCACCCCCTGCCCCCAACTTTTCCACTTCTTCCTTTTTGTTTCTACTTCATTTAAAACAAATGAAGGGAAAAAACTTTAAAATAAGTATGATAAATATTACAAATTTAAAGGATATTTTATACTTTAACATATTTTAGTCACTTTTCACAAGATAAGAAGAGTAAAGGGAATTTTTACTAACCCAACTTCCTTTTATCTTTTTATAATAAAAGATTATCATTTAGTGAAAAAAATTTACTTCAATAGATTCCTTACCCTGTCTTAATAAGAGTACTAAGATGTCATCACTAATCATTTAATTAGGCCAGCTTGTCTAAAAGTCATTTGACCCTAATTGTACCATAGATTCAATTCGCTTCTTGACATATTACAGCTACCCTGATATCACATGGTTTATGGTCATAGTCAATAGTAGGGTTCAAGTAGGATAGTTTTAACAGCAGCTGTCTGCAAAAGATATATAAGAATATTCTGTCTTTATAAGTCTCTTTACCATGCATTCCTACTCAAATTTCATTTTTATTCATAACATCATTGGGAGTATGCCTCTGGTGTCTCAGAAATTATCTTTTTTTTGTTGATTCAATAGGTCCTTTTCTCTTCCCTCCATCACCTCTGTAGTAACTGTTCTTAGTTCCTATAACAATATAATCAATGCAGAAATAGGAAAGAAATGCTTCCCAGAATGTTTAAGGAAGTCTGAAAAAAAAGAGAAAAATCATATAAGAGAGTTTTAGACTCAGTCTTTCTTTTAATAAATGGAATAGTGTGGAAAGAGTCTCTTTTGACTTGCACCTCTGGGTTGAACCAGTGTTAGTTGCCTTGTGACTTCCTATCTATCTACCCTTGACCCAGTGCTGAATCCAAAATGGCACAAATGGTAATGCACTTCATATTTCTCTTGTTAGGGATCAGGAAACCAAACCAATTGATTTTAGCTCTCATGTCATTTATCTCTGCAGAGTTCAACATAGTTGAGGATCTACTGCTTCTTGGAACTCTTCTCTCTCTTGGTTTTTGTGATTCCATCACATAACTTTCTTTCTCACTCCCAGTCAATACCCTGCTTCCTGTACCAAGGTGCTGGACTCAAGGTTCCTTCTTATTACCTTTAATGAGTTTAAGTTGCTTAGACCAGGAGAATGCACGACTTTGGCTTTGGCAGAGTTATGAGGGTTCTGGGCTGGTGACGTTGTTACGGTGAGAACTGGGAGGATACTACAAGGCTAAAGGAGGCCTGGTTTTTCCAAATGGAAAGAGAATAGTCTGCAAACTTACGCTAATGAGATTGACTTAATTTTCTGACAAAATTATAGAATACTTGACTAAGGCAATGATAAATGAATGTCCCTAGAAAAGGAAATGGTGAACACAAGGAACCAACATGGCGAAAGCAAGGAAGCACCCCCATTGAGCAGAGGTAGTAGACCAGAGTATGGAGTCTTTCCCACAGGGGTGGGCATGATGGGCAGAGGAGGTCAGTATAGCCTACTATAGACTACCTCACAGCCCTCATTCTGCCAGTCTCTTCTGGGGAGAGGAAGGAGAAAGACATATCCACACTCCTTCATTATGGGTCTGCTGAAGAGTGGGAGGCAGCTAGACGTCACATTTAGGAAGGCCTAAGTTTAGATCTATTCTAGGCAGATCATTTCCCTGCTGGCTGCCTCAGTTTCCCCATCTATATAATGAGGATGATAATAAGAGCACCTTCCTCCCAGAGTTGTGAAGAGATCATATTTGTAAAGTGAATAGCACTGTGCTGTCACATGCTTACCATTCCCCCACCCACCCCAGGCTTGCCACAATCCCTTCCCATTAGGTGAACATAGTCTATGTGGCAACTCTTCTTGCCATGATTTTTACATGGGAGTGGAAACTCCCACTTGGGGACCCCTTTAAGAGCCTCTACGGTGTTTGGGTTTGGGTTTTCCAACTGTGTCAAATGGTTTTTTAGAAATTGTAAAAAGTCCTGATGGGATCGCATCTCTGTACTTCACCTTTGATAGCACAACTGTGAAGATACGTCAGCAGAATCGGACACACCATACCCTGAACTCAGCCTTGGTTTGCCACATCGGTCCCCTTTGAGCATGAACAGCAGCAGCATCTGCCCAAACCCACTTCCTCCAGCCCCTGCTCCCTTTTTTATCAAGGATCTTTCTCATGATAGTTTATACCAAGGGAAAGCCTCAGGCTGACAGGGTTCACTGGGGCAGCACCAGTCATTTTCTATGATGAATGTGCCGTCGTTGATTTTTTCCTTTTCTTTTGGAATGTTCCCCTCTGAAGGAAGGGCTATGAAGTTACACAGCAGGAAGGTCTAGCTTGTATTTATCTGTATTTCAAGTTTTGATATGATCCAAAAATTCAATATCTGGATCCGACTTAGATAGGATGAGCCTGTATTCTCACATCGTAAGATAGAACCTTCGAGAACTGATCATGCCTTCAGGAATTCAGGGTCCATGTTATAATAAAGAAACCATTTTATTATGGTGGAGGACCTTTCCCAGAGCAGCTGCTGATTGAATGTTATATCAGATTGAATAGTTAAACAGGAATTAAGGGAAGAGGCTGTGACCACAGAATTGTTTTATTCTTCATACCAACCACTACTTAAAACAATTATCCACTGCTATCATTAGGACCAAGCTGTAATTAATTGAGCTAAATATCACATATATATTTTTATTAGTTTTAACATTCCTGAGCTTTACACTGAAGTTAAGGATATTTCATTGCCTTGTTATGCTTAAGTGGGAAATCCCCAACCAATGAAAGCCCCGTTCATACAAGTGACCAGCCTGAGCCAGGAACAGGCTTCCTCTGGAGACCTTTGGAGGACTTGATTAGTGTAGTAACAAGGATAAGCTGGAGGTGGAGATGTGTTCTCCTTCAGTCCCCTCTCCATGATGCTGGCAGCCAGGCATGATATGTGATCTGGCACTTACGTGTTAATTATTGAGTCCTGGGAAAGCATTCTCCCATAGAAACAATGTTATAAATGATGGTTACCCTCTTAGGCTCTCCCATAAATGGCTCTTTGTCCCATAATGTGGTTAAAATATGGTCTCCTCTCTCTCTCTCTCTCTCTCTGTCTCTCTCTCTCTCTCTCTCTCTCTCTCTCTCACACACACACACACACACACACACACACACACATCACATAACACACATTTTTAACTGCTTTTTTTTTTTCTTTCTCCCTTTACTTTTCTCTTTTTCTCTCCTTCCCTCACAGTTATGGTCTTTATGCAAAGATTTTCATACATACATATATATATATATATATATATATATATATATATATATATATATATACACACATATACATATACATGCATATACATATATGTATATTTCCCCATGTTTTTGTGTTTTGTATGTTTATGAAACACACACATACATAGTATCACATTTTATTACAGCTGTTTTGGAGTCTGTCTATCATTTAGTATTTATTTCTCTAGGAAGGTGTATCCTGATTTCTAAAACAACTAAATTCAAAGTTCTTACTGTCTCTTATCTATGACCATTTGAAAGTTGAAAAGCTATATGTAGTCAGTTTTTAGTTAATAAGTAGCTGACTAGATAGTTTGCCAACTACCCAAACCCTTATCTGTAATTTTCCTTTGGATCATTTAATCACTAAGACACAATATATTGTAATGCTAAATTATCATTAACAGTGAATACAGTGATTTTAAAGAGAAGGGGGAGAAACCCATTATGTTACCAGAAAAGCTTCAGTATAAATAGAGGTTGAATTGGTACAGAACTTTGGAATCTAAGTAGTATTTTGGATAATACTGTTTTTACATTATCAGTGTTTAATGTTAAATAAGCAAAGAGAAGCTCCCAGGCCTATTTCAGGGACAGAAGTGAGTGTGATTTGTTAGGGTGATGGTAAGAGACAGTCCTGATGGGCAAGTTCAGTATTTGAAATTAAGGGGATATAAGGTTGGGGAAATAGAGCAGGTACTAATTGACAGGGAAACTTGAAAGTCAGAAGAGTTGAGTTGGTGTTTTAGACAAGGTCTTTTCAGGTTCTCAATGAATGACATGAGAGTGGTATGTTTGGAAGATTAAATAGCAACAATGTACATTGGAAGTAGAGAAACTAGAAATGAGGACCCCAGTTAGAAATCTGTCACATGAGGCAGTTCAGGAGCCTGGATTTAAGGTGGTGCCAATGGGAAGAAAGCAGAATGGTCAGTTCCCTCATGTGATGTTTAATATTGGATAAAAAAAAGAGAGAAAAAGCTAAAAAAAAAAATTACTGCCACCCTAAGCAAAGGATTACAGTTATACTAGTAAAAGAAAAAGGGAAATTGAGAAGAGTGGCTATATTGGGGACAGACAAAAAATTATCAGTCATCGAAAGAAAACTGGAAAGTTCATTCCTTTCCTGTGGTTTCAATTGATTCAAATTTGACCCAGCATCAATCTGTCACTAGCAATGCTCACCAAAGCAGAATCTTATATAATACCACATCCTAGATCACACCAAGAAGGCAGACCCATTAAAGCCCTGTGCCCAGACTTTTGCTGTATTCCTTGATAATATTTTTCTTGTTTAGTGAGACAGACAATTTAAAAGCATATTTGGTTTCGAATAAGGTTTGGCTGCCTTCTCTGCTACAAGCTAGTTATTCTGGAATGTAATAAAGAACTTGGATGCTTTTAAAATTACAAACATTAAGGTTATCCCTAAAAATCTATACTCTCTAATTTGGGAAGGAATTTTTCTCCTCAATTTAAAATCTAATGAAGGAATGTTATTAAAAACGGATGCTATCTTTTCTATTAGACATTGGTTGTGTGATTTTTTTAAAATCCTACTTTCTCTTTTGTTCCTCAGCTTATATCTTTTCCTGCTGTTTGTCGCCTGAGTTTATCATGCCCCAAAGACACATAAGTCAACAACTGCTTCATTTGAACATGTAGCTTCCAAAGAGTGTGACTTTGAGAGGATTTTTTTTTTTTGCTCTATTTCAGATTTGGGGTTAAAAAGAAGCCAATTTACATTAACGTCATAAGAGATCCTATAGAAAGGCTAGTTTCTTACTATTACTTTCTACGATTTGGAGATGATTACAGACCAGGCTTACGGAGAAGAAAACAAGGCGACAAAAAGGTAATATTTAATTTTAAGGATTTTTTTAAATGCAAAAGTGACTGTTTTCATTTTAAAACTATTTGCTTTATCAAATTCAGCAAATACCATTATGATGATTAGTTTTTAAAGTAAAGTATTAATTAAAAATCTTTTCTTAACTTATGTATACAAATTCTGATTGTTGATGTTGCATAGTCCTAGTAATGTTTATTAATTATTAATTAGTTAACAAATATTAAAATCATTCATCAAACCTGTGGATCTTTAACTCTGTGCATCAGCATTTCAATAGTCTGTAATTTCTTTAGGTGACCCATCTATGCACCACTGCACATTGCAACCCCTCTCTGCCTTAGTTCATTTGGATTCATTGCCTTCTGAAATGGTTTGATTCCAAATGATATTTTTATACGCTATCGAGAATAAAATTCAATTTTTACAAAAGTTGAAAATTGACCTCTCTTTTTCTTAGTAATGGTTATTGATAGCGATTCCCTCTGATAAACTCAAGGAGGACTATTCTCTTGCTCAGCCTCATAGACTTCTACATGTACAAAATTGGAAAGGATATTAGAGCCCCTGAAGTCTAATTTTTTTATGTTACTGGTGAGGGAACAGGAAGACAGAAAACCTCATTGAAGGTAGAATTAAACTAGCCTGGCCTCAGACCCCCATCGTGATGTTCTGTTAGATCACACTTTCTCTTCCAGGTTCAGATTGGGGGGCATCAAATTGCATTCTACTCACTTCAGATTGCATTCTACTGACTTCCACCCTATATTTTGCCTCATTTTAAGTGACTTGTGTAGCTCATGACTTACTTTTCAAAGCTTCTTTTTGGAGATGAGTTTGGTTTTTGGTTTTGGTTTTGATTCACTCCATGAGGGTAACTTGAGAATGGTAGCATGATGTCACATTTGGAGACATGACCTTAAAGTGAAGATGGCGCCAGATTCAAGTTCCAGCTCTGACCCAGACTGGCCTTAGGACCACAAGCAAATCATTTTACTTGTCAGTGCCAGTAGACACCCCCTGGAGCTGACCACTTGGAGAGTAGGCCTGACCTGCATAGCTAAAATGAACTTTTCTGACCAGAGGCAGTGTTTGCTAATGATTCTGGCTCTAGATCACTAACCACTCCCCTAAAAATGAATAAGAAATAAAAAAGGATTTTGTATATAGTGACAGTACTCCACCATCATCATAAAGCCCTTTACAAATATCATTTCCTTTTTTGTCCCCCCACCAAAACCGGGTCTCCCTGATTTCAAGTTCACTCTGGTTCTGCTTCTTGCCTCTTGATATGTCAGTGCAATGAAAAACATACATCAAACTTTTTGCAAATGCTGTTCCTATATATGAGGAACTTTCAGGAAGCTTTAGGCTCCTAGTAGTATGAATAGAAATTCCCAGCTTTTTAAATCCAGTTTCTGCTTTAATATCTTAGATTGGCTCTTAGACTTAATTTTTGAGGCATAGATTTCTCTTAGTTTCATGTTTGGGCAATGTGTGTGGTCCTCTCAATTTTAACAAGGCATCTCTTCTTTTAGATAAATTCTGTCCATCTTAATTGTTCTCATCCAAGTAGAGTTGAGGGTCTTGAGGTTGTGAGGTCTGCAGAGTGGCCTTCCTTCTTACAGGACTGAGTGGATTATTAGAATACCATCGAGGGCCCAGGGATTGCATTCTTAGTAGCAACAAAAAAGGAGAGAAGAAAAACTGCACTAGAAAAGGGACCCTAGGGACCAGCTGGTTCAGGCCCTTTCCTTTGTGGATGACGAACAATAGTCACTTGAGAGCTGAGCCCAAACATCAGACTTGAGAATGAGTAGAGACTGTTGTTTCATCATGGGTCGATCCATGATTTCATCCTTTTTTGTCCTACAGGCTCTGTAGAGGACAAAGCTTTCTGGTTTTTTGTGCTGACAATTGGTACCTTTCAGAGATCACAATGGCTGCTTTTCAATTGGGACAATTCTTTGACTGCCATATAACATAGATCAGCGTCTTTCTTATTGAAGAGGCAAGGACTAGTTGTCTGAAGGTTGATGTTTGAGAACTAGATTAATTCAAGAAACATTTAACTGTACAAGTTACTGTTGTGGCAAACATGAAAAATGACCTTCTCAGCCCTCAGAAAACTAATGGATTTTTTTTAAAAGTCTTAGCAGATTCATATATTTTCTTCCTAAAATCTGAAACAATCTGGTGATAAACTTGTATAACATGGAAATTATAGAAATAAAATATAAATGAGCATTTCCCAAACTGACATATAAAGCTGTGGTGCTCCATGCAATCATATATTATGAAATTGTATTTATATCAGAATGCCTGCATTGGAGTTTTAATGTGGAGTGGGAGTGGCCTAGAATTGTTGGGGGTGGGGGGGGTGTTAAAATTACTTTTGCTTCTACTTTACTTTCATTTCCAAATATAGTTTTCCCATCCAGAGAACCATTCCTTCTAACAAAAAATTAAAAAGAGAGGGGAAAAAAACCTAGTTCAGCAAAATTAAACTGACAGCATTTGCAATGCTCTGCACCCATAGTCCCCCACCTCTGTATAGAGTGGAAGGAGGTTTATTTCTTCCCTTCTTCTTTAGGCCCAGTTTGATATTTATCGCTCTAAAATGTGCAGTTTGATTTTTTGTTGTTGTTGTTAATTATCTGTTTCCCTGATTGTGTTTATTGAGTATTTTCTTTTCTTTTTTTTTCTTAGAGTTTCTCTGTTTGCATAAGTCCATGAGTCTTCACAGTCCTTCTGTTGATCCCCTCTTAGGATATAGCCCCGTCTCATCTCATATACACACAGGTGCGCACACACACACACACACACACACACACAAGCAAACACACATTCTCTCTAATTCATAGGCACTTTCTTTATTTGCAGTTTTCTGCTGCTGCAAATATTTTGTTGTCCATGGGACAGTTCTGTCTTGGTCTTCCTTGCAGTGTTTCCTTATTATGAGACCTCTGATCCACAGGGAATGGGCAACTGTAGTCCTTTTCTTAGGGGACCACAAATTAATAATAGCAGATTAGGTGAAGGAATACTCACACTCTACCAGCAGTAGGTGCCAGCTTTCCACAAACCACCCCCTTCCACTGACGGCTTCTGACTTTTGCCATCCTTGCTGTCTGTGAGCTGGGATGTTGCCGCATTCCCAAAAGTCAATGTCAATGGAACTCAGTCCCCAACAGAAGCAAATTCGACTCAGGCCTGACCACAGACCATAGATGAGTTGACTAGGGTCCAGCCTAATTGAGTTTTAAAAGGCTCTCACAGGTTAGTGATGCCCCCAGTGAAGAATCCAGCTGGCCATACTGACTCACGAGAAAGTGCTTTCCAAAGTGGCATGGCACTGTGATCTGTTTTAGCAGAGGAAGACAAGATCTGCAAAGATGAAATCATGGGCCTTTTCATATTTTTTAGGCATAATTTATTGCACAAGAATAATTATATAATATAACTTTTTAGTTTGAAATTAGGTGTTATTGTTAATCGTTTTTCAGTCCTGTCTGACTTTGCATAATCCCATTTGGGGTTTACCATTTCCATCTCCAGCTCATTTGACAAATGAGGAAACTGAGAGAAACAGGGTGAAGTGACTTACCCAGGATCACTAGTCAGTGATCACAACTTGTCAGTATCTGAAGCTGTATTTGAACTCTTTCTGATTGCATCTGCTGGGCTATCTGGCTGTCTAAACCAAGAGGCCATGTCTTCTATTAGATTCTAAAGTTCCCCAAAGCCCCCTTCTATCCATCTATAGCCTTAGACCTGAGGAAAGACTTTTCCAGACCCAGAGAGTAAATCATTCAAAATACTTAAAATGAGATAGACCATCCAAATCTCACTTTTTGGAAAATTTAGCTACTACATAATAGAATCTTTTACCGACTCTTATTTACCTTGACTGAATTTTTAAATGTTATGATTCAGGGAGAAGAGTGAACATGCATTTATGAGGCACCTCCTAATGGGTACTTTACAAATATTCTCTTACTTGTATAACTTCATTATATGATACTGAGACGGTTAATTATTTTAACAAAGAGGTGTTGACCTCTGCATATGAAGTTGCAATCAGATGGCGTTCACACTTGAAGATCTCGAACCCTACCTGTTACTCCCTCCTCTGTTCTCATTTTCTATCATTTGCCAACAGCAGCAAGAATCATCAGGAACTGAGAAGGCTTCACTTTGGAACATGTTTTTTTTTGTAGAGGGAAGCTATGAGGTTTATGGAATCCAAGATCAGAGATTGTCTCAGACTGATGCCCTGAGTGAGGTGCAAATCATTCCCTGGACCTCCTGGCAGCAGGGTCCCTTGGAATCTGAGTCCTAGGATCACATCTTACAGAGGCATTACTGGCTGGAAGACCCACTTCAGCTGATTCCAGGAAGTCATTAGAATTTCAGTGATCATTACTGAAAGTGTTAGAGCACCCAAGATATACAAGGAGCAAAGCTATTAAAATTCCCTGTGTATTTACTCTGATTGCTCTTGGTTTTAGTTCTAGAAGGTCAGAATTTTGCATTAGAGATTGGTAAGTGAAGTAAAATTCTCTTAACTTCAAGAGCTTTTCTCTCCAAACTTCTTTAGAGATGTCTGGAATAACTATTCATAATAATCAGTCTAAAACATAAGCCAAAAATATCCAAGAAAAGGATTGGAAGTTCTTCAGTATTTTCAAGGATCCAAGGTTTTAGTATAGGGTGCCCAGCCTGGAGTCAGCAAGACTCATCTTCTGAAGTTCAAATCTGGCCTCAGATACTGACTGTGTGACCCTGGACATGTCACTTTACCCTGTTTGCTTTAGTTTCCTCAACTGTAAAAATGAACTGGAGAAGAAAATAGCAAACCACTCCAGGGTCTTTGCCAAGAAAACTTCAAATGAGGTCACAGAGAGCCAGACTTAATGGAAAAGACTGAATCAGATACAGTTCTGTAGTTGATAAACTTAGAACACCCCCCTTTTGGGGGGAAGTTATCTAATATTTTAAACAATTCCTAGGTTTCTATAACTTGAATCCAGATGTAAATAGCAAATTTCATATATTCTTTTATATAATATCAAATATTAACTATCTGAACCTCTTTGTAAAAATGTCGTTTGTGATGCTGGTTACCTTGATAATCTAGTGTATGACTGATTTTTTCCATACTGGCTATGTATTTAACTGATAAACATTTGTATGTGACATTTGTTAGGTTCTCTTCCTAGAATCTGTATCCTTTAAATCTGCAATACAATTTTATTCACTTAGGAAGGCAGCTGGGTGGCACAGTGGATAGAGCACTGGCCTTGGAATCCTGGGGATGGGAGTTCAAATTCATCCTCAGATACTTGATTTTCACTAGCTGTAAGGCTTGGGCAAGTCACTTAAACCCTGATTGCCTTGCATCCAGAGTCATTTCCAGTCATCCTGATTCATGTCTGGCCATTGGACCCAGATAGCTCTGGAGGACAAAGTGAGGTTGGTGTCTTAGCATAGCCCCCCCCCCACTCAAAACTCAGTTCACTTGCCTCTCATGACATCACCTCCCTGATGTCGTGATCTTCTTTGAAAATGAAGGGACATGCAATATTATTATTCTCTTAGGAAAGCGGTCCAGGTCATTTCTTCCTTGGTTTCCTCTGGCTTTTTGGTCAGCTTTCCCAAACTCCCCTCTACTCTGTGGCAGATCCCTCCTTTTTAGTCACAATAAAATATCTGATACTCCAAGTGAAACTTCAGTTAACTAACTTTTAACCAGAGCCCACCACTCATAGTCGTAGATGGCTGGAGGAGTGGTAAATGAAGAAATCCCAAAGACATGGAAATGAGCAGATGTCCGGACCAAGATCCCCCCCTTTAAATGGAGGGTTGGGAGTTCTTGGCTCCCCCCTCCAATCACTTTGAATCCAAATCATTAAACCAAAGCATCTAATGACATGAAGTCACAAATCTTCTGTTATATGGGTCTGTGTTTTTGTGGGTACTTCATCTAGTTACACAGACCACAACTTCACTGAGCTGTCTTTGAGAATCACTATAACCAAAAAAAAAGAAAGAAAGAAAAGTCATTGTCTGGAATCCAGCATAGAGGGGAACTTTGCAAGGCTGGACCTCAGCCATATGGCCTGCCATTGGACCCATACTCAAAACCTCTAAAACTTGGGCAGGACTTCCCGGAATAGCTCTGCCCTGGCCTTTGAGAACCTGGGCATCAAAAGAAGACTCAGTCTATAGAACACATGTAAGAGAGAAATGAACTGACCGAAACCAGGCGATTTGGACCACAAGAACTTGACCTATGAAGGAAATAGCAAGTGAGAATCAAGCAGGAGGAGGAAGGGGCACCATGATTAATACTGAAGGGGCAGAAATACCCATTGCCAATCATCCTTCTTAATCATCCACATTTGTACCCAAAGGAAGACTAGAAAGTAGGGATAGTAGATAAATATTTATGCATTCCTTAGCTTTATGTCCTTTAGGCAAAGAAGTATCCTTGATATGTATCTGTTCCCAGTTCTACTTGGCAGGTATCTCCTGAGCTTCTTATGCTCTATGACTATCTGACTTCTCTTCAGCTCCCCTTTATTCATTTATCTCCCAACCATCCCTATTAGGCTCACTCAAATCAACTGGCTCACATCCTTTTACCAGGGCTCTTCACTGCGGGCGCTCCCCCCAACAATAGACTCAGCCGCACCTCATAAATGCCAAAGGCTTTTAAATTTCTTTCCTTATCAGTAGTACTTTCCATTTATTGAATATCACAGTTCATACAATGATAAAAAAATTGTTCGGAAGGAATTTCTCTATAAAAAAAGAGCCAGATTTACTAACTGAAAAGCCTGATCACATTTTCTGATGTTAGCCCTTTCTTTCCCCTGGTAGATTAGATAGTTGCCTTAAGTCTTCAAGAGGAAAGAAAGTCTTTATTTTGTTGGTGGGTTTTTTTGTTGGGTTTTTTTTACATTTTATTGGGGGGGATACTTAGAAAAATTTCTTTCTCTGAAATGACTGCTCAGTGAAGTCTAGAGGAAATAGATGATTTTGGGTGGATAGTTATTTGAGTGGCAATCTTTTGTGGTTTGTTCAGAAAAGAATAGGTATCCAAAGTGATGGATAGTCAGATTAGATCCAGCACATGTCATCTTGGGATGAGTGTCTAAGTCAAGTTCTATATGGGCAAAGATGGTAGCATATGCTTTTTTTATCAATTTTTTAAAATTTTAATTAAAGATTTTATTTATTTTGAGTTTTACAATTTTTTCCCCAGTCTTACTTCCCTCCCCTCACCCCCCAGCATATGCTTTTGATTTCAGATGGAAAGTACTAGTTTAATTCATATATCAAAAAATCGACTGTGACTATATTATAGACAAGACCTGGTTGTGTAAATATGGTCTGATGTTCTCAGACACATTCAGTTACCCCTTAATTATTCATGTTTAACTTTGACTTACACTTTGCCATTTTCCAATTAATAGCAAAAAAAATTATTAGGCATCCATGTGTGTGCAAGATATGTGCTAGTTACTGCGCCCACAAAACAACAACAACAAATAATATTCCATTCCTGTTCTCAAAAAACTTATGTTCTTTGGGGGATGGGAATAATTGAACACGTATTCAGTTAAGGAAATGCAAAATAAGAGGAATTTTAATAAGGGGAAATTGGGGAAGGCTTTCATGCATTTACTAGTGAAGTTTGAAAGGGGCCCCTCCACCAAGAAAGGAAAGTAAAGACTATACCAACAAGTTCATTCTGCCCGATTTTAGCCAATTTAAGACAACAATGAATAGGTTCAAAGATTTGAAACTGTTGACTGAAAAAAAATACATTTGGGAAATGACTTGTGGGTTTTCATTTTTCTATTATTTCAGTAGCATTAGAATAGGTTATTTTAAGAACGTGAACCAAATAACCTATCATTTGTACTTACATAGTCATCAGTAAATGTTAACTTTGACTCCAGCAGAAAATACTTAAATTTCAGGGGATGGCTAGGTGGTTCAGTGGTTAGAGTACCAGCCTTGGAGTCAGGAGTACCTGAGTTCAAATCCAGCCTCAGGAACTTAATAATTACCTAGCTGTGTGGCCTTGGGCAAGCCACTTAACCCCTTTGCCTTGCCAAAAAAAATATTTAAATTTCCAAAATTACTTTCATCAAAAACTTTGGTATAAATCTTCATTGTTCTTGCCTCTTTTAATAATCCACCTTCCTATATACAGGGGAATCATTTTTAAATTTCTTTGAATCAGTCAAAAAAATGAAGGTTTGGAGATGATGAGTTCTCCTGCCATTGCTTTTTATTATTTATTACATTCTATATGACTCCAATCTGATAAAGGAAGCAGAGCCCATCTTTTGAGCTTCAGAGGCAAATGGGATAATCTAGAGACTGGTTGAAATTGGATAGGCCTGGAATCAAAAACCTTCAAGTTTATCAACTTCTCAGTTCAGTGGGCCAAAGACTTCATGGAAATTGGAACATGGGATATAGATAGATATGTTTTTTATTTTATCAAACATGACTCAACATAGAGGATAATAAAACTCCTTTCTAAAGGACCTGCAGCTAAAGTCAGACCCAACTAGAAGAATTCATAAATCAAATTCTAATGAAAATGTTTATATCATCTTTAAAAAAACTAGGATTTCTTTACTTTTATATGGACTTAGAGAATTTGGGGCAGTTTCAAAAGGGACATTATTAAAATTCTTGAAGAGGTAATATTATTTTGTTCCCTCTGTACTTTGGAGTTGTTCTTCAATTTATACAGTTGTACATTAATAGACCTTAAATGTATCTTAAAAAGCTGTAATCACTACTCATAAAAAGACCCTTACTACACACTCGTGTCAGTGGTTATATATTCAGATTTATTGATTCATTCATTCAACAAATATTTATTTTGCATTTACTATGACCACAGCTTAAATAATCAGTGGCAACAATAAGGAGCTTCCAGGAAGTGGTACAATAAAAGATGATAAATATTTGAGGGAGGGGGCAAAGAAAGGAGATCTCTGCAGGATAAGTTGAGCAGAGTGGGGAATCCTTCACAGGAGGATGCACTGCAGCTCTGCATAGGTTGTACCCGGCTAGAGGGCAGAGGATGGTGTGAACAGAGGGATGGGTGGTGGGGGCATGTTAGGGGAACTGTTTGACAGACCAGTCTTTCTAGAGTGGAGAGTGTTTGAATCAGAAAAATGTGTTGGAGGCTAATTGTTAATGACCTGGAAATCTACGTTCATCTGAAACTGTGAATGCTGGTTTTTGATAGTTTTGAGTAGGGGAGTAGTAAACTTTATTTTAGTAAGATAAATCTAGTTGCAGTGTACAGAAGGGATAAAAAGAATGAGGAGGCTATTAAAGGACCCCTTGCAGTAAGTAATAAGAATTTGAACCGGAATGGTAGCTTTGGGATTCTAACATGATGACATTATTAACACAAGAGGGTCACTGAGGCACCACCAAGCCATTCCTCTTGGAGAGAATTTTCTTTTCCTAATGAGGTGAGGGTATGCTGAATGATGAAGACATCTAAGAAATAAACAGTGATGTTCAGTACACTTAGTAAACCCACCTGTAGGTACTGAAGGTACAAAAACAAAAATAAAAAATTTTTGCATTTTATCTGGAAGAACACATCCATGTAAATAAACATATACACAAGATACATTCTGGGAAGGACATTAGCATTTGGAGAAACAAAAATTTTGTATAGACAAAGATAATGCTTGAAAGAACTAGAAGAAAACTAGAAATTCCAGGAAGAGGAACCCAAGGGACAGTCAGAGCAAAGGCAAAAAAAGACAGGGTCGCCAGTTAGGACAGCCTGGATAGTAAGAAAAAGGAATTTAAGGAGGGTGGAGAATTTGGCTGGGGCTCAGAGTGAAGCACTTGAAAGAGGGAGCTTTTATTTGAACCTTGAAGTCATGGTCTCTTGTTTATTGAATAAAGAAATGATCTGGTCAGACCTGTACTTGAGAGAAATCATTCTGGCAGAAGAGTGGACTTAACAGAAAGATCAGAAGTAGGGAAACCATTAGGGAGATAGTATAGTTGTACTGGTGGGAGTTGATAAAGGTCTGTGATTCTGAAGAAAAGGTTGCAACTGGTTGGGTAAGTGGAATGAAGAAGAGTACAGTCTCAAAGGGAATATCAAGGAGGGTGGCACACTTGTCAGAAATAGAGATGTTTGGAAGTGGGGTGGGTTGTGAAGGAAAGACTTGGACATTGGACATTAAGATATCTATGGGAGGGTGGCTAGGTGGCACAGTGGATAGAGCACCAGCCCTGGAGTCAAGAGGACCTGAGTTCAAATCCGGCCTCAGACACTTCTAGCTAGCTGTGTGGCCTTGGTCAAGCCACTTAACCCCATTTGCCTTGAAAAACTGAAAAAAAAAGTTATCTGTAGAACATCCACTTCAGTATATTCAGTAGGGAATTGGTTTTCATGATGAACTCAGGAGAAATGAATAGAAATAATTATTTGACCAGTGACAGAGCTGGTGAGGCCCAAAATGAAAGAGGGATTATAGTTTAAGGAGAGATGGAATAATCTGATCAAGAGACTTTTGGTGTTTTGAGTTTTAAAGTAGAACATTTGTCACCAATGGTGAGATGTGGCTGTGGCTGATAATAGAGAGAAGAGTAGGTCATGGGAGCTGTGTAGAAGTCAACAGATATGGTCAGGTCCACTAAATTATAAGAGCAAGAGTTGTCAGGAAAACTTGAGCCAGATAATGAATGGAAGGAGAATGACTTGGGGCTCAATGAGAATTTGGATTTAGGGATCAATTAGTGTTACTGAGTAATGACAGCAAAGGAAGAGTTTCAGAGAGGCATTGGAGAGCTGTGTGAAGGCTTCCCAATGTAAGCTTTCTCCACTGGGGTGGAGCCTCTCACCTCTAGGATCAGGTGTCCAAAGGTGTGAGAACAAGTACAACAGGTGCCAGACATGAATCAGGATGACTGGAGATGACTCTGGATGCAAGGCAATCAGGGTTTAAGTGACTTGCCCAAGGTCATACAGCTAGTGAAAAAAGGGTGACTAGAGATCCCTGGGTGAAGGGACAGGCACTCCATTGTATTCTGCCCAAGAACAGTTGTTGAAGGCCATCTGAAAGAAATGGCTGGTTACAACAAGAGGAAGAGACCAAAACATTGAGATGTAATGCTTTCTCTATGTCAGATAATCATTTGTTGAAAACTGCAGAAGAGACTTCACTTTCAACTGAAGAGGTTAAAGAAAACTTCTTTGAGGAGGCAGCATTTGACTGAGTCATAATCAATAGAATTTCAACAGATAAAAGTCTGGTCAGGGTTGACTGGATAATAACTTGCCAGTCCTTTGGAACCTAATAAGTGAAGATGTGGAGTTCATAGAAGCACACCATTTCAAGCTGGAAAAGAGTTCAGAGATCAAGCTAGTGTTACATTCCCTAATTTTACAAATAAACTGAAGTATAAATCTGCTTTAATCCCATATTGTCTTCTTTAAAAATGGATTTGCATCAGCAACTTTGTCTTTCCAAGTCATGGGTTAGAAAATACAAAATTGCATCACTAAGGTTCCTTAATTCCAAAGACTAATTGTTAGCATTTTAAAGTTATAGTCAATTCTTAAAAACAAGGTCCCTTAGTATAGGTGTCTTTTTTTCTCTTTGCTTTCCCTTCTTAGCTCCCTTGTCTCTCCCACCCCCTACCCCCAAATTCATTCGGTAGCTGGTCATCTTGAGATGTTTGACAGACCGGCTTTAGGTTTGTGGTTCATTTGTTCTCCTTTGTTTTGTTGCAGACTTTTGACGAATGCGTGGCCGAGGGAGGCTCCGATTGTGCTCCAGAGAAACTCTGGCTTCAGATCCCGTTTTTCTGTGGCCACAGCTCGGAATGCTGGTAGGAAGACGCGTTTATTTCAGTGTAGCCGATGACCAAGGCTGTGCTCTCAGTCATCTTCACTGAGCCGGTCTGAATGTGCCACAGATCATGGGGAGAACTTAGGGAGGAGGATCTGGGACTGAGTAGTAGACTATGTTCAATGGCCTTCAGAGGGTCCCCAAGCTACTTGGCTTGAATGCAGCTTATCTGTCAGTTTTGCACCAGGCCAGCCATGCCTTGATTGGAGGCCAGTCAATATTTACCCTCTCAAGGCTTGCTTAACATTTCAGCCATTTCAAAGCCTGTCAGACAATAATAACAAGGCTAATAATAATGAATAACGGTTCTGTAGCGCTTTCGATTTGCACAGTGTTTTTATTACATGATCTCATCTGAGGTAAGACTAAAGGGATTTTTATCCCTAGTTTTCAAATCAGGCATCTGAAAGTTTGAGAAATGAAATCACTTGCACTGACAAGTGCAATGGTTAGAACCCCAGGTCTGGAGTCTGAAAGACTTGAGTTCAAATCCAGCCTCAGACTCTTCCTAGCACAGGGACCCTGAACAAGTCACTTAACTTTTCTTTGCTTCAGTTTCCTCAACTGTGAGCTAAGAATAATAACACCTGTATTTCCTGGGTTATTGTAAGGATCAAATGAGATTATAATTATAAAGTGCTTAACCCTTAGTAGGCACTGCATAAATGTGAGTTGTTGCTGTTGCACATGGCCAGAGAACTAAGAGTTTAGAGGTGAAATTTGAATTTGACTTGCTGCCACCCAACCCAACGTGATTATTTGCATCATTTTCCTATTAAAGTGTTTGTGACTATCAGGGAAGCAAAAATCATGAAATTCATGATAGTTTAGGACTCTAATAAAAGACCACAGAGACTGGCCAAGACCGGTGTGCCTAATAGAGGCTCTATGTGTTCAAGTCTGAGATTGGAAGATTCATTGTTATAGGACACAGAAGAAGCAATAGTAACCCATTCACCATTAATATCTTTCTTAGAACCACTTAGAATGAAAAATCACAAAACTCAGAAGTTCTACTTCTCTTAGTCCTCTATGAGAAGCTACTAAATGTGATTAAAGTCACCTGCAGAAATATCATAATTTTTAAAAAGTGTAGTTAGGGTGTGAGGGGTAAGACCTTCTCACTTTTATGTTTTTTCTAGAAGAATGTGGGATAGTCACACACTTGGCTTTATCAAGTATAACTAGGTCAGAGTTCTCTCTTTGGTTATAAGTATTAGAGCTGAAAGAGGGCTCCCCTCCTTTACAGATAATGCATCAGGCCAGTTCTCCCAAGAACCTGGGACCAATTAATGGCAGAGCCCCACTGCCTTACCCCCCCACTCGAGTCTGTGGTCTGTGGGCATACCTGTCCATCTCTACTGGTGGTCACTTCCCTAAATATTGAAAGAGTCAGTGACTCGGAGTGATGTGGACACTGATCTCTCTTTCTTAGGAAATTGTAGAAACACTGGCATTAGAAACTGAATTATTTTGAGCAGGAAGCACAGTTTCCTAAATCTGACTGATTCATCGACAAATATCGACAAGTTTTGTGCAAAATCTCAGAGTTCTTTTCTGGACATCTGGTGTAGTATTGACACAGGTGAGGCAAAATGAGAAGATGGGAAAGTTAGGGAAGAGAAATTAAATACAGGTGTGCCTCGAAATGAATTTTCCTCATGCAGTGCTGCTAATGACATCACAGGTTTGTCTTACTATGTCAAGGTATCAAAATACTTGACTGATTTCACAAGTTTGCACTAATGCCCTTTCTCTGGTTTTAGGAATGTGGGAAGCAGATGGGCCATGGATCAAGCCAAATATAACCTGATTAATGAATACTTTTTAGTGGGAGTCACCGAAGAACTTGAAGACTTTATCATGCTCCTAGAGGCAGCTTTGCCCCGTTTCTTCAGGGGGGCCACAGAACTCTACCGGACAGGTATTTCAGTGGTTGTTAAAAAAAAAATCTTCCTGAAATGTCATTTTATTTGTATTGTTGAAGGTTCTCAAATGTTTAGGTGAAATCATCACTACTCAACTTGATAGGACAAATATTGTTTAAGCATTTCTTCATACAGATCACTGTGCTTGAGTGATCTTCCCTCCCCTCCTGGGGGTACAAGTCTATAGCGGGGACAAAACACAAGACAAGAGAGCTGGATTCTTTGACAAATACATGAGAGGCCTGAAATGCAAAGAGCAATGGCTCCCAGTGCAGAAAGAATTAAGAACTGGTACCAAGTGTATAGGAGAGACCTAGAATCCCTTTTTGACTTTTGCCTGAGCCAGAGAGAGCCTTTTAAGCCCTTCTACAAACTAACTTGGATATAATTGAAATATGAACATTCCTGCTATAAAAGTGGAGGAATGGAAGAGAAGAAAAGTAAATGATATCTATATTGGGAGCTTTTCAAGCCTTGATATGGTAGACCATCCCATAGTCAAGGAAGTGCTGGTTCCTAAACTCTTCCCTAGATTCTATGAAGCCTGGACTTTCAGCCCCTGAGCAGGTGAAGGAAGTCCCTGAAAAGAGCCCACATCAGAACCCACCTTCAGGAGGTGACTTTTGCTTTCACACCAAATCCCACCCGGAGAGACCCACCAGAAGGTCAGAGCAAATGTTAAACAGGAACCATCCACAAACCCTGCTGAAAGTCATTCTGAGTGTAAGGACTAATTCTGGTATACAGAGATAGGCAGCCCTGAGAAACAGGTGATCATGCCCTCGACTGTATTGGGCCCCTCATTTTGTTGTTTGTAAATGATGATTAGTGCCTATGATGAGCTAGGTTACCACTTTGTTTACAAACTATAGTAAATAGAGTTCTTATATGCCTACTATGAGCCAGGTTACTTCTTTGTTTACAAACTGTGGTCAGTGAAGTTCTGTTATGCCTACTATGAGCCAGGTGGCTACTCTGTTTACAAATTGTGATTGGTAAAAAGTTCTTAAATGCCTCCTGCAAGCCAGGTTAGTTCTTAGTTTACAAACTATAGACAGTAAAATGTTCTTATTTTTCTATGAACCAGGAGCTAGTTTTACAAACTATAGTCAGTAAAGAGTTCTTATTTGCCTAGTATGAACTAGGTTACTACTTTGTTTACAAACAGTGTTCTGAGCCTACTATGAGCCAGGTTACTTCTTTGTTTATAAACTATGATTAGGGAAGCGTTCTTGTATGCCTACTATGAGCCAAGTTATTTCTTTGTTTACAAACTGTGGTCAGTAAAGAGTTCTTAAATGCCTACCAAGAACCAGGTTCCTTCTTTGTTTACAAACTGTGGCCAGTAAAGAGTTCTATGCCTACATGAGCCATTACAGAACTATAGTCAGTAAGCACTTTCTATGTGGTTGGCACTAACCTCTGCTCTGGAGTTACAAGATCAGCCTCATTCCTGGAGGAATTCACAATATCATGGTGATGCTGCAAGCCCCCTCCCATCTGTCAGTCCTGCTATATATCTACTTTCCTCTGGGAGCCTGTGCCAGGAATTCATTTCTAGGGACTCTTTTTCACCAGATCTCCCACCATCTTGCCTCCAGAGAAGATCACTGACAAATAGCATAGGTTTACAAAGCCATCATTTTATTCATTTTTCTTTAGAAATACACAGAAGCCCTAAGCTATGTGATTGGGACAGTATGAGAGGTCTGCAGAGTGACAGTTCTTACCTTACTTCCTTGCAATTTCAGTAATTCCTTCTCAGGCTAAAAATTTCTCATGAAGTGATGTTAAAAAGTCAAGTCCCACCATCATAAGAGTTCCATTTACCCTAGAGTCAATTCATTAATTCAGTAAAAATTTATTAATTAACCCAGCTTCATTATGTTAACATTGAAGGGATTGGACTGTCCGTAGTCCTTTCAACATTAAGCCTGGGATCCTGGGTCCTTTAATCATGTGTCTGTCTTCTTAAAGTAGTTCTTCATTTCCAAGGATATGGACATTTTTTGTCCTTTCAATCAATTGATAAGCATTTTCCAAGTACCTGTTCTGTACATGGCACTTTATTGAGTCTTTGGACATATCAAGATAAAAATAAGACAGTTGCCACCTTCATGGAGCTTATACTGTCAGAGACAGAATGTATATTTTACATACATGCATACATACCCACAAAAATTAAATAGAGAGTAATTTGGGGAAGCAGGAAACAAAACAACTACATAGAAGAGGTAGTATTTCAGTTTAACTTGGAGGAAATAAGAAATTTTTAAAAGGAGGAAGTTAGGGGGGAAAGAATTCAAGACATAGGGTGTGGGAAGGGGAGACCTATTTTCTCTTGGAAAAAATAAGTTAATTTTTTTTTTTTAAATTGTGTTTGCTTTTGCAAGTAGGAAAGAAATCTCATCTTAGGAAAACCACTGAGAAGAAGCTCCCCACCAAACAAACCATCGCAAAGTTGCAACAGTCTGACATCTGGAAAATGGAGAATGAGTTCTATGAATTTGCCCTGGAACAGTTCCAGTTCATTCGAGCCCATGCTGTTCGGGAAAAAGATGGGGATTTGTATATCCTTTCACAGAACTTTTTCTATGAAAAGATTTATCCCAAATCGAACTAAGTACACCATGTTCCTACTAGATCCGGGGACTAAAAGTTTGATCATGTCTCCTCCTTGGTTCTCAGCTCCAAAATCACTATTAAGCCCATGAGATGATTTATCATTGAGCTGACATTTGGGCTGAGGACATCAAGCAAGCAAGCAAGCAAACAAGTGGACAATGTCTGGAGAGATCAGCCTTCCAAGAAGCTTAAGCTTCTAGTCTTTTCTTCAGCCTAACCTTTGTGTTGGGCTAATAGCCTCCTGTCAAAAGAAAACTGTACATTTGCTTACCAAAATTAACACACACAACAGAGTTCTGGTTGATAATTAAGATTTCAGAGAAGTATCCTCTAATCTGTTTTTGATTCTCAGAGCAGTTGTCTTACCTAAGACATCCATAAAGAAGAAACCACCTGTCTCCCTCACCTTCCCATGGAGATTTGGACTGTATGCTTTAATGAGTAGTGTTAATGACAGGTTGACCTCTCCTACTTTGCTGTTGTGAATACCGTCAACTTAGAATGTCCAATAATGTTTGCTGAGAAATGTAGCTGCTGCTGTTGAGTTTGCCCAAAATTATAGAGGTTTTAATAAAAAGAGAATATCCAGTTGTGAGTGTTAAGAAGGAATTAAACCCAATAATGTAAACAGATAGAGAATCAAAGCAGTATTTCTTCCTCTCATCTCTTTACCAACCATGGTTGGGGAATACTCCTCAAAGAAGGATGTTGTTTTAGTTCAGACTTACACATTGATTTTAAAAGCAGCTTCATTATGTATTCCTCCCAAAATGATTTGTAATAGATATATTGGCAATTCCATATTATAACTCCATTGATGAGCTGTGGTATGGTTGAGATTTTCCTACTACTTCTATACTTTTACCTGTAGAATATTTTTACTAAGGTGCTTTTTAAATGTGTTTTAAAGCATTGCATTTACAAAAGGAGTCAAAATGCTGTAAATATTGCATATTTTATGTATTTGGACCAAAAGGTTATGAGTAACTAGTTTAAAGTGGTTTTGCACCAGTTTTGTTATGTTGAGTGAATTCATCCCATCTGCTCTTCTATTTCTCATTTGGGTCAACTAACTGTTGGACATAACTGAAATGAACTTCAACAATTTTGAATGTTAGTCCAGAAAGCACCAGGCAGGCCAGGTGGAAGCAGGAGGTCATGGTAGAAAGAGCCGCTGGGCTCGAGTCAGAAGAGTTTTGGTCTAGGCTCCAAAAGTACTAGCTGTGTGACCATAGGCAAGTCATGACGTAAATTCCATGAGCCTCCATTTTCTCATCCATAACATGTGGACAATAATACCTTCCCTGCTTAGCTCTTGGGGCTATCGTGAACATCCAGCAAAAATGGTGAGAACTCTTTGGAACTTGTAAAAAACACTATGGAACCATAAAGTCATTATAAAAGTTAATTAAAAAGTACATTTGTAACATGAAATTTCATCATTCATCCTCCATTACATGGGGGGAAGAGGGCTAAGATTCCACTTGGAAGCCATTTGAAAGAAATACACTGAACTTGACCCGATTCATGTTGGATAGAGTTCTTCTCTCAGTGTCGTACACTTCATGTTTTGGCAGCTATGGAAATGTGACGTCACCTGGTGGACTTTTAAACCTAAGATTCACAAACAGCTGTTTGGATTCAGGAGGTGCCCAATTTAAAAGAATCCTGGTTAGCTGATTGCCAGAGGGGTGGGGGTGGGGGAATAAAACAGACTTTGTCATCCAGAATGTGAAAGATTTCCCGGTTTTGTTGTACAGTCATAATCAATGCATATTTTTCTATTTACAATGTTTCTAAAATATGTATGGATGAGTTTGACTTCCCTTTTCCCCATTCACTTTCTCCCCCATCTTAGAAAAGGAGCCTTCTGACAAAATGTGTTAAGTAAACATGACTAAGGAATGCCTCACTCCATCATATGAAAACATTTTGAATGTTGCCCTAAAGGATATTTTTACCTGTCAGAAAAGGGTACAATGATTAGGACAAAGCTTACATTTGAAGGAAAAATGCAAGAGGGGTATTGAAAAGAAACACTTAAAAAAAATGTAATCAAGTCAGAATACTGAGAAGACATTGCTAGTACATGATGTTTTTTGACTAATCTCATTTTCCATTTATTTATTGGCAGGAGATGTGGCACACAAATTGTTTCCTTGGCAACAGACAAAAAAAAAAATAACCCCCCAAAGAAAACCTTCATTTCTAAACCAGAACAGATCTAAGGTGGATCTGTCCTAAAGTTTACATAAATGCTAGCCCACAAGCTTCAGATGGGCAGTGCTGAGAACTCCCAGGGGTGAATCACCTCTTTCATACAACTGTAGCACCAGGAGCATGATTATGAACTAGTGCTCTATTGGCCTCAAAGAGCTTATGTACTCTCCAAAGCCCCTCCCTTCTATCTAATGGGTAGCTTTGGACCCAAAAGGTTTCTGCCACAGTGTCACAAATCTTAATGATTGGATTGCATCCAAGTAAGTTCTTTCCTTTCCCTAATCTAATACACAATTTTCAAAGTGGTGGCATTTATGGCAACATGTGTCTGGGGTGATTTGGGCATGGTCCTGCCAGAAGTTAGGAGGGATGGACTCAATAACAACTCATGGTCCAAGCAAGCCCATTTCTGCAAATGCTGCAGATTCCTTATGATTCCAAAGTAGGGGACCGGGATTTGTAATAAATTCAGTACCCTCAACTGCTGAAACAATAATGTATTTTTTTAAAGTGGCAAATGTGAGTTTTTTCCAGCCTCTGCTCTTTGTCAGTATTTTTGACCATAAGGAAATACTTTTTTTAATATATAAAAGTGAATTAACCACTTTGCATTTTAAAAGACAATGTTATATGTTATATGTATATGTGTGTGTATATATGTTTATATACATATATATATGTTTATTTCCCAGGAGAGGAAAAGATACCTTTTTGTTCAAATTGTTTAACTTCTATTTTCTAATTGCTCCAAAATGACAACCATCAATAAATTTATGTGACTGTTTTCAACTCTAATAGGGAGGGTCATATGGATTTTTCCTAACTTTGATGTGTAAAATATTCCTTTACCTGATACTAAAAATAAAAGAGAATGCACAGGGATTGCTTTTATATCACCTGTATGCATTAATATAAATTGCAGAATTTTGTATGCCTCAGACTTCCTGGGTAATCCGATTGAATCTATTGAAAAAAAGCAGAGTATTTTTAAAGGATCAGCTTTATACATTTTATTTGTTTTATTTTCATTTTATTTTTTCAGTTAAATCTTGTCATTTGAAATCCTTAATTATTTGGTCACAGAAACGACATTGACAAAAATCACTAAACTGGTTAGTGCTTTTTTTTTTGTGACAAACTGCATTTTTGCATTGGGGTTGATTTCCTCATTGTTTGCATAATTAGGAAGAACTTAGTTCCATGGATAGTAATATTCTCTCTGTTGCTGTCTCCCTCTTTTTTGTAAAAACAGCTTTAGATATGAGAGAAGTTAAATAAATAGGTAATTCCTAAAATGGATTCCTGTTATTTGGACTTTTAGTCAAACTTTCCATTAATGAAATTTCTAGGATTCAGCTAGACTCCCATTTGTTGTTTTCAGAATGAAAACCCCATGGGCCTCCAAACCATAGCTTGTGAAAAGCATTTCCTAGACTCATTTCATGAAACTTACCCTTAAAGAGGTGGAGATGCCCCTGACTTTATGTTTTAAAAGTTTGCCTCTGAAGTAAGTAAGTAGCACTGTATGGGACAGTGACTCAGATTTTATTTTATTATTTTTTTTTTGGCATCAATTTCCCTGGTATTAAAATTAGTTTGTGTGTGATGCTAGCTAAAAAAAAAAAGCTCACACGGCCTGCCGAAATGGCCTGTTGTTTCCAATGCACTGCCAACCTAGCTCCTTCAAAGTGGAGCTTACGAGCACTGCCGAGAGGCTTGTTGGACAGATCGAGACCTTGCAAGAGAAACCCATGCAGTTGGGTGCCTTTCACAGCACTATTTACAAAATAGGTCCTCCTGATCAAGATGCCATTCTAGCTCATCAGTGACAGACCTGCTGTTGAGGCGTCCTTGCAGTCTCCCAGCTTCCCTGGCTCTGTTTCCCCACCTCTCACCCTGAGAGCTTGGGAGCATCTCTTGAACAACATCGAATGTAACTTTGAGAAACATGGATTGTGCTTCATGTCTTTTATTTTCAGACTACACAGACAGCTGAATAGTGCCTTTTTTCCTCACAATCCATGTTGTCAGATGCCCACTCCTCCCTCCCTCCCTCTCTCTCTCTCTCTCTCTCTCTCTCTCTCTCTCTCTCTCATTCTCTCTCTCTCTCTCTCCCTCTCTCTCTCCCTCCCTCCCCATGGATTCCTTTGTGCAATACTGTTCCAACTTGAAACCATTCTGTCACATCTGTTGGAAAGATAATCACTTGTTCTCCTCAACCCCGCTGCCAGCTTTCTGTTGTTGAAGTGTTTCAGTTGATTTCCTGATGCAAATGCTATTAAAATAAACAACCAGTGGGAAGGGAAAAACTCTTTGGTGTCCTGTTTTAATATAATTCCATAGCCTTCACGCCGACCGACATTCTCCTAACAGGCTTCAGTGGACAGTGGAAGCACTGAGAATCTCACATGTATTTCTGATGGAAGAGTTGGCATTGTTGGCCCTAATTATTTTGACTTTATGCAGTTAATTTTATTCAGAGTAGACTGCCTTTTCCATGTTTGTTCAGGACTTCACCATTGCAACATGATACAAAGCAGAGATGGACAAACTATGTAGGGTGTGCTTCATTTCAGAAAGGACTGACTAGGGGAAAACATTGTCAACTTTGTGAAATTTAAAAAAAAAAAGAAATATTCCAAAAGACGACTGAATCAGACGAGCATTTGCTACACAATTTTACCATCTACAAAATGATGTTGGAGAAAATGCTTCCCAGCTATTACAATGGAGATTTCTATAGTAGATAAATTAAGATCAATGTTAGAGCTAATCTAAAATAATCCCCTCATCTCATATGGGGCCAATAAGCTTTGCCCCAGGCTACGAAGGTCACAAGTCACACAGGTGGAATTTGAAACTAGACTGACTCCAAATTCTGTGTTCTTTGCATTACTGCAGAGACAATGTGCTCTAGCCAAGTACGATCCCATTTTAAATATCTGTACGACTGTGACCTAATGGATGCCTCCCTTCAAAGATCATTTGTAACAAAATTTGTCTCATACGCTATGTTGGCATATCTTCGTGAAGTTAGCCCTGCTGAATGATAGTTGTGATATTGTGATATTCTTAATGGGCTGGCTTATAAATGCTCATTTGGAGCACGCTGGCTGGGAATACTTAGTTCTTTGAATGGCAATGGTATCACTGCCATTTTAAGTCACATGTAGCAGCGTTAAGAACCTCCATTTTAATTTCTTCCTAATTAAATACATTAAAAGAATCTATGAGATTTGGTGAATAGAGACTGGGCCTCAGATTCAGGATGCCTTCAAATTCAATTCTTGACCTATATGGATATTTTGACCCTGAGCTTGTTACTTGCCCTTTTGGTACCCCAGGCAACCCTTAAAAACTCTTAAATTGTAGAACAGTTGCTCATTAAAGTGAGTACCTTATCCCCATGACATCTCAGTTCTGGACACCCCCCACACACACACATACAAAAAAAATCAAATTAAGTACATGCAACAAATAAGCTAGGTATTAAAATTTACCCTCAACAAGTATACTAATTTTTATAATCTTTTTATGAGAAAATACTGCATGTCCTGCTAAAGGAGATCAGAATTGCTTCCTCCAGATGCCACTGGCCTCTGTAATGAAACATTTTATGTTCTACCCAAAACAGTATTGGTTGCTCAAGGAGGTATGTGTGTACCCCAGGACACCTGTAAAGTATGGTGGCATGATGATTTTCCCTGTTGTTGCCCTTCGGTGCCAAATAGCATATAAATAGTTAAAGAAGACCCTTGCCTTAAAGTTAATTTAGCTGTTCCTGTTATGATCTCAGACCTTTGTTCTTTGGGAAATAAACAGCATGCAGCAGTCAGTATTTAAGCTTACAAGTTGGATTGTTCTCTTACCCAGCCAGTTGGAGGAAGGGAGGAAAGGAGAGGGTCTGTAGCTTGATTTTACTGGATGTTTTTTTTCCCCCAGAACAAATCCCCATGTACTGTCCACCTGTTTTCTTCTCTGCTTGAGGCCCCGGCCACTCTTGTCTTCTTTATAGGCTTGTTTTGCCTTCATTACTGTTCAGCCCAGATGTGGAAACTTGAAACAAGCTCATTTAAACGCCTAGTAGTTGTCTTTTTTTCATAAAGTTACTGGAAAAGGAAACTTGCATTAAAATGGAGACTTTAGGGCCTTTCAACTTCAGTAACAGAAAACCAGGAAAAATAAAACAAAGTCACAGTTCTCTTTCCTAAGTATCTCTGCCTAACAGATGCCAGAAAATATAATATGGACATGAATAGTTCCTACCCTCAAGGCACTTACAATCTAATAGAAAGAGAAAATAGCATTAATAATGACAAATAAAAACTAGTACAAATACCATGAGAGAGGCAGGTGATAGTAATTAATTGATGGAATTCTTTTCCTGCAGCACGGGACTTAGCAGATACATTAATTTTAAAATGAGTTGGAAGTGAAGCTGGATAAAAAAATAGATTTTTATTATAGAATTTAGAGCTGGGAGGCACCTTAGAGACTATTAATTCAATCCCTCTATTTTTTCATTTAATGAAATGAGGCCCAGATCAGGAAGTGACCTTCATCTAATTAAGTATTTTAGGTTTATTTGAATATTAATGCCTGCTGAACAATGCACATGTAGACTCCAGAACACAATTAAAATAGTAATAATGATCAAGGCAAGACTTTTTTATTGTTTCCACAGGAAGAAACTTACCACCCAAACTGTTACCTTTCATAGCCAAATAAATTAAATTCAACACAGGTCACTTATTACCTTGTTATTTAAGTAAGTAACCAAGCTAGGAGTCAAGCCCTGGATCTCAAGGCAGAGCTTCTGCCTCAGTGGGAACAAGGTTGTTTATATGTTGTGATATATGAACTTCCTTTCTTGGCTTGTCATTATGACCAAGTCGAGCACATGATAACAATAGCTATCCTAAATCCCATACTGTACATCTCAGATTGCTTTTGGGGTTCTTTTTCTTTCACCACCAATCCTTGAATGTCATGGTCTCCAGTCTTTTCCCTAATTTACATAGCCTTCTTAAAATGTCAACCCCTCCTCCAAAATCTTCTCCAGGCTAACCATCCCCAGTTTCTTCAGCAGATCTGTATATGACTTAATCTCATAGCTCATCACCATCTAATGCCTTCCACAATATATCCTCACTTATCAATGTCCTTTCTAAAGAGTTACCCCCAGAATGGAATACAATTCCCCTCAACTCTTGTTGGACCAGAGTAAAACAACACCTGTCTCCCTCATCCTAAACACTACCCCTCTTTACGAAACTTGAAATTTCATTAACTTTCTGGGCTGCCATATCAAACTATTAACTCATATTAAGTTTATTATCTATTAAAACCCCATCCATTTCTAGATGAACTCCTATTTCGATGAACTCCCATCTTGGGAAATTGGGTTTTTGAGCCCCCCCAAAAAATTTTACATTTCCTTCCCAGTGTTGCCAAGTGTAATGATTTGTCAAGATTTTTTTCTGAATCTGATGGATAACCAACACATGTTGCTTATCCCTCTCAGGATTATTTCACCTGCAAATCTGGTAAACCTTTATCTAAGACACTAATAAAATGATTAAACAGCACAAGACCAAGCACAAATAACTAAGACATTCCTAGAGGTCTGTTTGGTTGTTAAGACTAAACCATTGGTGGCTACATTTTTTATCTAGCCTTTTAACCAGTTCCTGATCAACATCTCTCTTTTTTTTTTGATAAGAATAACGAGATATCTCAACGACTCTGCTCAAGATTAAGTGAACTATAGTTGGTGTATCTCCCCAATCTACCAATCCAGGAATCATTTCAAAAAAAGGAAAAGAGGTTAATGCGGCATGACCATAGATCTGAAATCATCACCACCTTGTTGTGTACAGCCCAGGAGCTAGGAAGGATTAGCTCTTAGATTATAGGCCATACAAAAGCAAGCAATGGGTGGTGCATTGGCTTGGTTCACAGGCCAACATTAGCTGAGATGGATTGCTTTCCATCCTTCCCATGAACACTATACTGCCATTCACATGATATCTGCTAGCCCTCCTGTACAAATACCTCTGTTTAAACTCCCAGTTTACCCCTTAGACCAAAGAAGCTATTTAAAAAAGTCCATCTTTGCCTTCCTACATCATGACTCCTGACCCCAAGATGACTTTTTGGTAGAGCAGGCGTCTCTCTGAGGGGAGGCTCTACGTTCCAGGCTATGACTGGTGAGTATGAGCCCTATGCTCATACTCCATTTTGGGTAGGATGCAGTGAAATTCACAGAATAAGCAGACATGCATGGGTAAAGATCTATATCACAAATATCATTTTCTCTTCCCCTTGACCTTGTTCTGATCTTGATTTCTTTGAAGCCACCACCATTCTTACAGTCAACCAAAATCGCAGCCTCCATGATTATTCTCAACTCCCTGTTTTTCCTCACCTTACATGTACAGTCGGTTGGCAAATCATGCCATTTCCATTCAACAGCATCGCTCACTTCCTTCCCCTTTCTCTATTGTCATAGCCATTTTTGTCTAAACTCATCACCTCTGCTTGAACTATTGCAATGGTCTCCCTGCCTCAAATGACTCCCCCACTTCAGTCTATCCTTCATACACCATAAAAGTACAGGATGGATTATGTCACACCTCTGATTCGATAAACTCCAGTAGTTCCCTATGGACTCCAGGATCAAATATAAACTGCTGGATTTGGCATTTGAAGTTGATCCCAATGAAGCTTTCCAGTCTTATTTTGCATTACTTCTCTTATTGAAGAATAAAGGACAGTATAGATAGATAAAACAGTCTATAGATAAAAAGACATTCAAAAACAAGGAAGATATGGTTTCCAGTCCCACCCATGACACATTGGCTGACCCCAAGGCAAGTCCTCAAATCCTCAGTCCTTGAAAAGCTACAGATCAAATGCATACTTCCAATGGGAAAGGGAATTTTCTCATCTGGAACTTCCCTGTGCCATTGAAATCACAGGTACAATTTTAATCCCTTTCTTCCCTTCTTTCACTATATGTATGGTCCAACCAAACTGGCCTCACAGTCATACCAAAGCAATTAAAATCTGAATAGAAAATTAAGGCAATCCATTAAGCAAAACTCCACCAAGAAAAAGGAATAAATTACTTTTAAAAATTGTTAAACTGAAATAAAAGAGAATTCATTTTAACTTATGGTGACTATATCTAGAGCAGCATGACTAACTTACATTTGTTGATTGTTAGGATCTATTGTTTGATTGTTGTATTGTGTATCTTCAAATAAAGAAAATAACTTTAAAAAGATCACCTTATCTAGCTACATTGTTATCCAAATAATTAATTGCTAAATTGTAATAATTATTTATTAGTCGTATTCTATTGCCTATTACAGATTTTTTAAAATAATGAATCCTATCATATTGTTATGAAAAAACAATTTTTGACTACTTATATTAAAATTGAAAATCTTTATATCTCATTGTAAATTTGTTTCATGTATCTTGAAACACAATAGCATTAGTACTATATATGCATATATTTACACATGTGTATATTGTTGAGATATGTATGAAATATGTGTGCATATATGTATATGTTAGAGGACAGTTATGCATGTATACAGAAGTAATATGGAGCATTGTATGCATTTATACTTCAAACATATATAGGAATTCATGATCAAAATTGTTTGGAGGCTACTACTCAAGGATAAAGTTGTCTGTCCTGGGTCAGGTGATATGAACTCATTAAGAAGGGGAGGGAAGGGGTGGCTAGGTGACTCAGTGGATAGAGCACCAGCCCTGGAGTCAGGAGGACCTGGGTTCAAATCTGGTCTCAGACACTTAATAATGACCTAGCTGTGTGGCCTTGGGCAAGCCACTTAACCCCATTGCCTTGCAAAAAACTAAAAAAAAAAAAAACCAAAATAAAAAAAAGAAACAAACAAAAAAGAAGGGGAGGGAAGTAGAAGAAGACAACAAAGGTATGAAGAGGTCAGGTTGGGAAGTGCTTTAAATACCAAATAAAGAGTCTAGTATTTTATCTTAGAGGAAAATATTAACGTAACAAAAGAGATTAGAATTCAATGGGTTCTCCTTCCCTGGATATTTTCAAACTTAGACTCTGTGACCAATTGTTAGATATGTTATAGAAGGGATTATATGAAGACAGTGTGAATTAAATGAGGTACCTTCCACCTCTGACATTCAATGGTACCATTAAGTATTCCACATAGCAGGTATGGAGGCTTCATAATCCTGGCTTTGGGTACCACCATGGAAAGCATTATTTTTTTTTTTATTTTAGGGTTTGTTTGTTTTTGCAAGGCAATAGGGTTAAGTGGCTTGCCCAAGGCCACACAGCTAAGTAATTATTAAATATCTGAGGCTGGATTTGAGCTCAGGTACTCCTGACTCCAGGGCCGGTGCTCTATCCACTGCACCACCTAGCTGCCCCTATGGAGAGCATTATTGCCAGTACAAGAATCTGAGTGTTTTTCCTGAAAACATGATACAGTAGAAAATGTATTGGCATTTGTTTTCTAGTTCCAACTCAGTTACTATCTCACTGTCCTTGGCCAAATCATTTAATCTCCGATCCTCACTTTCCTTAACCGTAAAATGAAGGAGTTAGATTATATGATCTCTTAGGTTCCTTCCAGTTTTGACAATCTGTGAACCTCTGGGCATCTTCATTAACAAAATGGAGATTATAATGATGATTTTTTTCCCAATGAAAGAGATAATAAATGGTGATAAGAATATCAAACACTTCTTTGAGGGAGAGAAGCAACAGAGTGTTGTGGCGAGAGTGTTGACTATGGTGTCATGAAGACCTGAGTTCAAATATAGCCTCAGACATTTATTAGTTGCATGATGCTGAACCAATTGGTTTACCTTCCTCAACCTCAGGTTTCTCATCTGTAAAATGGTTAATAATAGCCTCTACCTCCTAGGGTGTAAACAGCTACACCTGGGGTCAAAAAAAGCTAAGTTTAAATCTGGCTTCAGGCACTTACTAGCTATGTGACCTTGAACAAGTCACTTGACCCTGTTTGCCTCAGTTTCCTTATCTGTTAAATGGTTGGAGAAGGAAATGGCAAACCGTTCCAGTATAGTTGCCAAGAAAACCCCAAATTGGGTCACAAAGAGTTGGATACATCTGAGACAACTAATAGCAATAATCATCTCCTAGGGTTGTTGTGAGAGTCAATTGACACAGTATTTGTAAACACTTTGCCAACCCAATGACAGCATTTGATCCCCAGGATCTTCCTGATTTCTTGTCTAATCCATTAGGCAGCTGTCTCATTTTCTCTCTCAGAAATGGTGTGATTAAATGGGAAAAAATAGATTTAAATACTTTGGAACGTTTTACAAATTCAAGACCTAAGTATTACTCTACACTAGAAGACTAAAGATAGTGATTCCTTGACCAACATATTATAGGAGACTTATGTGGAATAAAATGAAGGATTCATATAATATCTTTTTCTTGCTGTTTTTAAGCTCTTGCCAGCAGGCTCTAGTTAAAATAAAAAGTCTTTATGCTCTTGAAATGAAGGAGAATTCCTAGATACTGAGAACAAGTTACCAAGAAATATACATCTTCTCAATCAGGAAAACTTTTAGAAAACATAAGGTTCTCATTAAAAGTAAATGGATAGATCAGCTTAACAACATGTTTAAGTCCCATTGAACCAGTGAAACTTTTATAGGCAGGAGCTACCCTTTTTATAGCCAAAAAACACCAAAGGGAAGTGACTTATTGAAGATGGTTTGGCAGATGCCCTATATGGTCAGTTAGGTATCATAGTGGAGAGAGTCCTCCTCTCAACAGCTCAGTTCATGGCATCTATGCACAACAGAGAGCCAAAAAGAGCAGCCCCCAAAAATGGTGACCAAAAAAGGCGCAGGCCTCCAATCAAGGAGTCTACCTAAACCCACTTGGGAGGGGATGCAATTATCAGAGGAGACCTGGTTACAGATGTAATTGATAAATATGTTTTATTTTTAACCCTTTCGACTCTCATTCAGACTTACAAATATGAACTTAAAAATCTGGGATAAGCAATTTCTCCGACTAAAGAATTCCAATGACTTCGCCATCCTGCCAATCTCTGGGGCTCTTCTTGGTGCCATCGTCTTAACCACCAATTTTTAATACAAAGGCCCCTTTAGAGCACACACTTGAGAAAAGCTTTATCCCTCCATTTTAGGTCTAAGTTAACATCAAAAAGCTTGCCTTCTTTCTTGTGAGGAGACTGTGTTCAGCTTCATTAGAAGGCTGTGGCCACCAACAACCCGTGCTCCTTTGGGCTTTCCCAGCACACTTGATCTGTATAAACCTTCCCACTCACCCTGCTTTCTTTGCAAACTACATAATGATGGTTATTTTGTGGATGAAAGCTTAGACCACTGTGCAGTGTGCACTGTGTGGGTTGGCTGAGGGAGCTCAGTATGACAGAACTGGGGTTCTCACAGTCTTCCTGCTGCCCACTGATAAATTGTTCTGCTTGTGCAAGCCAATCAGGGTCTGGCATGGATGTTCATAGAAATGACTCCCTGCCATTTGTTTTTTTCCTGGATGATTGCATGATAGAAATGTATCTTGAAATAAACCAGTTAGTACACTCTAATTCTGAGCAATAGCTCCAGATTCAAAATTCACGTCAAGGCTAGAAATGATTAGAATCATTAGTGTAGCAGACTTTTCTTTTTCAAATAAGGATGAAAATACAAGCGAGAAGCCTACTCAATAAGTTAATTTAGTTTTTCCTTTTTTTTTTTGGCTTTTAAAAACCCTTCGCAACCTAGCCCCCTCCTACCTTTCTAGACCTTTTACATTTGCTTCCCCTCTATGAAGTAATTGGTCTCCTTGTTGACCTCCTTTGTGCACTTCTTCAGGGGTCTCTGGGCACCGCATTGCTCTGGCCGACCCTCCTGCCCAGAATGCTCTCCTCCCTTAGATCCACCTCCTGGCTTCCTCCAAGCCTCAGTTGAAGTCTCACCTTCTACAATTAGATTTCCTGATCCTTTTTAAAGCAAAAGTCTTCCCTCTGTGATCATCTCTAAATTGTGCCGTATGTAGTTTGTAAGCCTGTAGTTGTTGCAATTCGTCTTCTACTAGGAGCTCCTTGAGAGCAGGGAATGTTTTTTGCCTTTCATCCTATCCCCAACACAGCATAGAACCTAACATATAGTAGATTCTTCATAAATGTTTCTTAATTGACTACCAAGTTTAGGTTTTTAAGAATATTACATTATAAATAAAGGAATTTACTTATGATTGTAGGAACTATGCATACATATAAGAGAAGGATATCCTAAATCATTCCACAAGACAGTGATCTTGTAACCTGGTTTTCATCTCAGGGCCTACTGGTAAATGTTTAACAATCAGTTCTCCAAGTGTGTGTGTGTGGGGGGGGGATGAGGCATGATGCATTTTTAAATATAATCGGCATTACTATGGTTTTCTCCATCCTTTTCTTAGGTCTAAATAACCAACTCAACAATAAATCAAGTCCTAATCTGGAGTGTTTGCCATTTTCTCAGATGTGAATGCTCCCACTGACAATTTAACAACCATCTCTCTGGGGTCAATCTGAGTTGACCCCGGCACACCTCTGCCTTCTCTGATCCTCTTCTAATTAAATTCCTTAGGCATCCTAGAGAAATTCAGTATCAAAGGGAATGTAAACCACTTGGACCCTTGATCGTGTCTGATTTACGTTATCATCTGGGAAAAATGATCAGCTGTGAAAAGTCATTACCCAAACTGACTAGGCTTCCAAATGAGGTTTTCTTTCTCAGTGATAAATGTCTTTTTTTTAAAAAGTGAGCTAAGGGGAGCAGTTAGGTGGCCCTGGAGTCAGGAGGACCTGAATTCAAATCCAACCTCAGACATTTAATAATTACCTAGCTGTGTGACCTTGGGTAAGTCATTTAACCCCCACTGCCTTGCAAAAAAAAAAGCAGAAAGTTGAGCTAATTTAACTGAAAATCTTTCACATTTTGCTCTGTTTATTGATTTTCAGGGTTCCTTGTAGCAAAATCTTTATTTTGAAGTGAATTTGGTGCAGTTGGCTTAAAAATATAATCATAACATAACTGAACTTAGAACAGTAAGAGACCTTAGAGATCAGTTTATCCGAGCTCATCATTGTACCAAAGAGGAAATGATGATGATGATGATGATGATAGCTAGCATTTTATATATATTTATATATATATATATATATTAGAGTTGCAAAGTGTTTTACAACTGTGGATGATAGATTCCATTATTATTATTATTATCATTATTCTATTATTATCCTGATTTTACATATGGAGAAACTGAGTCTGAGAAAAATATGGAACTTGCTTGGGAACCCACAACTATTAAGTGTCTGAAATAAGGTTTGAATTTAGATTTTCCTGATGCTTAGTCCCATGCTCATCCTCTGTTGTGCCTGTGGGGTAAAGTAACATAGCACTTTCTATAAAGTGTATCATTTTATCCTCACAATTATCTTGTTATTATCTCCACTTTTATAGATGAGGAAACTGAAGAACAGCAAAGTTAAATGACTTTCCTAAGAACACAGCTGGCATTTGAGGCTGTGTGACATTTAAAAAATAAAATCAAAACAAAACCCAAAATTCTAAGATAATCTTGGAATTATGAGAGAACTTTGAAGCCATCCAGTTCAATTCATGCCTAAACAAGAGTCCTCTTTACAATATGAACAAGTGGTCACCTGTCCCCAAGATTTCATTATTTACCAGGCTCTTCCTGAGCATGTCTTCCTGACTCCAAATCCAACACTCTAGTGAGCTGTCTGTTCACTTTCCCTCTGGGGAAGTCACTTTTTCACCTGTAAAAACAAAGGGGTAGGGGATTCTGAGTGCCTTTCTATCTATTGATCTATGAACCTATGATGATAAAACATTATTTTTCCTAATCTTATTTTATATTTTATTTATTATTGAATAGTATATCTTTATATTATATTATGTATTTATATTTAATAATTAATTTTTATATTTTTATATTTCCCCCAATTTTAACATTCTTTTTCCTCTAATTTTAAGTTCCAAATTCTTTTCCTCTCCCCCCCTTTGCCATTGCAATGGCAAGCAATTTGACATAGTTTATACATATATAGTCATGCAAAACACATTTCTGTATAAGTCATTCTGTAAAAGAAGGTCCAAACAAAAAAAGCCAAGAAAAATAATAAGGAAAAAATATCTTTGATCTTCATCCAATTCTTTCTTGGAGATCGACAGCACCTTTCACCCTAACTCCTACAGAATTGTCTTGGCTCATTGTATTGCTGAGAATAGCTAAATTATTCCTAATAGATCATTATATAATATTGCTGTTACCATGTACAGTGTTCTCCTGGTTCTCATTTCAGTTTCCATTAGTTCATCTGTTAAGTTTATTATCTTTTAGAGAGAAAAATAATAGATTCATATCTAGTTATGCTACAAAATAGAGCATAGTAAATGATGAATCCTTGGGAACAGGTTCATATTGTAAAGAGGACTCTTGTTTAGGCATGAATTGAACTGGATGGCTTCAAAATTCTCTCTCAATTCTAAGCTTATCTTAGAATTTTGGTTTTGTTTTATTTTTATTTCTGAAATGTCTAAAAGCAGTACAAAATGTAAGACTAAAGGAAGGAGACAGTTTTGGAGGGCATTATAAGTCAGTTCCATGGAGCAGATACCATCTGGGTGGGATTCTCCAAGTTGAGAATGATGCCAGCCTGTAGAGATGGATTGTCCTCCCTCTGTTCCATGTGCTGGCAAATCATATAAGCAAAGATGCAGGTGTGATCCAATATAGGATGTTTACAGAGACCCAGTAAAATTCAGGTGAGAGGAGGCAAGAAAGGAAGGTGGGAAGCCACTTTTGGAGAGCTTTCAATCAAAAGCAAAAGCTTGTGGATGCCATCCCTAAGGCAATAGCAGAATCTTTTCAAGATTGGGAATGATACCATTTTGTCTCTAAACCCCATCCTGGTGCCACACCCAACAAGCTATACAAAACAATGCACCAGTTTCATCAGCATTAAAGAGGTTAAAAAAAAAAAATCTCCCAGGGAATTATATTTTTAACATCCTGTGAAAACTGATCTATTGCCATTTGCCATGTCTGGGTTCCTGATGTCATCAGAGAACTCCATTTGAAGGGGGAGTATGATCTTCTCTTTAAAAGGTAGGCTGTAAATAAATGACATTTTATTCAACTGAGAGTAACCAGAGACTCATTTTTTTCCCTCTTAAAAATAATTTAAAATTCACCAGAGGATTAGTAATTAGGTCTCTTGGCATTGTTTGGTTATCTGATGAGACTGTCTTGCCCATTAATAGTGAAAATACAGGATGCGGAGACATTCATTCATACATGTTTTTGCCTGTTTTTATAGAGGACTCTGAGCATTAAAGCTTCCCCCATCACTCCTCCCCACACTCCCTGACCCACTCTGGGGTTGTGTGGGAACCCTTCAAATAAAAATCTTGGAGAAAAACAATCCAGGAATGAGAGTTCTTTTAAAAGCAGGACAGTTGGTGTATTGCCTTCCATCACTTCCTTGCTAATGGCTCCCTGCTCGATAATTTAAACACTGATCCAAATCCAGATGGAATTAGATGCCCAGTCCTATTGGGGTCCTGTAGTCAGACAGTCTGTGGTACTTGATGCATATCTCCTGAGTGGACGAGATGAGATTAGATTGCTCTCTGTGGGAATGAGCACACTATTCATTTTGTCAGAAAGTCATACTTGAGGGCTGAGTGGTGCCAAGAGCAAAGTAGAAGCAGAGACCTTTTTCCCCTTATCAGGGCCAATGGTTGGTTCCACGTTAAGTACTGTAGAGCTTGATAATAAAATGATTTAAATAACAAAGTGGATTAGAAGCAAAGAAGGAAGGCCTGGCCACCCAGGCCTGAACTATCTTCCATCAGAGAGGCTTTAAATTTGACTTTGTTTTGCCATCGAAGAGATGCTCCCATCCCTGGCACAGAAGATGGTGACTCTTTTGAGTCCTGAGTCTTCATCCCTAGGCTGTTCTCTGCAAAGGAAGTAAGGCCATGAATCTCTCAAACAGGAGAGATGAGCTGGGCTGTTTTCTATCCAGGGATGCCGATATAGCTAGCCTTCTAAGATTCCTCTCAAGTCAAGAAACTGAGGAGGGAGATGAGGGGAGAGAAAATCCTTAGTAATCCTTCAAGGGAGGCAACAAAGGAAAGGATGCTGCATTTAGTAGGAAGAGGCCCTTGTTTCAAATCCTGTCATTTGCTACTTGTGACTTTAGGCGAGTCATCTGATGTCTCTGAACCTCAACATCCTCATCTATTAGGTGAGGAGGCTATTCTCAGTGATCTCAATGGTTTTTAATTCTAAGGGGCATTCCTTATTTTATCCTAATTCACTTTAAATCTGTAAAGTAAAGATGCTAACTCAATGACATGTATGATTTTGAGTTCTAATGGGATTTCCTTCTTTTATTTATTCTACTTTATTATTTGAACCATATTACTGATTGATCTCTTGACTAGGTGAAGACTTAAACTCTGGGTACATGAAAAACCCAAGACTATCTCCATCTTCAGTGTGATTTCACTTGTGACATGTGTAAATCTTTGTCCTAACTTCTCCAATCTCTTTAGTCTGCTGTCTGACATCTTAGAGCCCTTCTGCTCTTCTTAAATTGTGAAGTCTTCAGGGATGGGGACCTAGCCTAGGAAATCCTTGGTAAATTCCAAAGACTTGGAGTGTTGTGGAATGAATCCCAATCCTGACAGTTACTGGTCATTTGACTTTAGGCAAATCCTTGGGACTCAGTTTCCTCACCTTTAAAAAGACTTCAAAAGTACCTTCCTGCCCTAGATCTATGGATCCTATGTAAAGAATTGTAGAATTATTCAAGCCTCATCCAACAAATGAAGGAAGCATTTTGAAGGACAAAGATCATTCCTTGATTGTCCTGAAATCACCCCTTGTTGGTGACTCCCTACTTTACCTAAGTGAGTAGCCTGCTCTATTCTTGGGGGTATCAGAAACTCCTTAAAAATAGCTTAAAAGACGACTTCTATTCCCCACCCTCAACCCAACTTCATGGCTAATGAAGTTTTTTAAAGGCTCTTGGAAAGTAGATTAGACCCATCTGAGTCAGATCAAGTGTCATAGGCACTGAGTTCTTTATAGCATGTGTGGCCCAGGCCTTGAGCCAAACCCTGCTACCACCACCACTACTACTACTAATGATAATAATATGAGAACTTTTATAGTTGTGTTTCTTTCTTCCAGAAACCCCAAAGAATTTAGCAAATGCAAAAATTATACTGAAGGCCAAAAAAATAGAACAGAATGGGGGGAAATAAAATTATGCTCCAATTCTATTCTTTTCAGTTTTCTGCAAATACTTTCAAGAACTTTTTGTGGACACCTGGGCTTTCCTTATTCCCCGAGACCCGACCTGTTTCCCCAGCTTCTCTCTCTTTAAATTAGAGCTACAAAGACTTCAAGGTCACATTAGTGTACTAGAGTAAAAATCAATTAACCAGTCAATTAGCAAGCTTTTATTAACTGCCTACCATGACTCCTTTGGAACTATGCTAGGTGGGAAGGTATATTCTAGACCCTAGAAGAAAGAACTCTGGACTCCCCTTTCCAGTTTTCTTATACCTTATTCCTGACCAGGTACACTTTCTTCCATTAGCAGTGGTCTCCCTCCTGTTCCATGAATAAAACATTACATCTTGCATGTCGAGCATTTTCTCTGACTGTCCCTAATCCCCAAAATGCTCTCCCTTCTCATATCCACCCCTTGGCTTTCTTCAAGTTCTGACTAAAGCCCCATCTTTTACAGGAAGCGTTCCCCAATTCCTGTTCTGGTACTTTCCCTCTTTTTCAATTATTTCCTATTTAGCCTGTATAAAATTTATCTGTACATATTTATTTGTTGTCTCTCCCATTAGATTATGAATTCCTTGAGGGAAGGGACTCTTTTTGTCAATGCTTAGCAAAATATCTGGCATATAGTAGGCACAAGTTCTAAATTTTTCTCTCTCCCTCCCCATTCCCTCCCTAAAATGGGAAGCAATTTAATATAAGTTATATAAGTACAATCATGTAAAACATATTTCCCTATTAGTCATGTTGTGAAAGAAGATCAAAAGGGGAAACAAGAAAAAAAATAAAGAAATGAAAATAGTATATTTCAATCTGCATTCAGATTCCATCAGTTCTTTTTCTGGATGTGGATATTGTTTTTCATTATGAGTACTTTGGAATTATCTTGGATTGTTGTCTCACTGAGAAGAGCTAAGTCTGTCATAGTTGCTCATCAAACAAATGTTGCTTTTACTGTTTTCCTGGTTTTGCTTTTCCTCTCAACATCAGTTCATGTAAGTCTTTCCAGGTTTTTCTGAAATTTTTCTGCTCATCATTTCTTATAGTACAATAGTATGGAATGTAAATTCTTTAAATATTGCTTATTGTTTCATAGATTAGGATAAAATATTAAGCCAGTCACATTCTCTAAAAGCATTTAAATATATACAATGAAGGCTCAATAAAATATCTAACAGATAATGGTAAAACTAGAGAGTTAGTGTAGCATTGTGGAGAGTATGTGAGACTTGGAGTCAGGAAGGTTTGAGCTTAAACACTACCTTTAGCATTCATTATGTGATACGAGGCTTGTTACTGAACCTCTCTGAACCTCAATATTCTCATCTGTAAAAGAAGGCTAATAATAACCTATAGTACCCACTTCAAAGGGCTATTATGAGATTTAAATGAAATAATAAATGCAGGTGTTTTTGCAGACTTAAAGTGTTCCATAAATGCCAGCTACTAAAGAAATGCAATGTAATATAAGGTAATGTAATATAATGCCATGCAATATCATACAATACAATGTAATCAACATAGCATAACATAAAACACCACTTAATATAATATATAACTATAATGGAACACATTAATGTAATGTGATATATAATATATAACACAACACAAAATAATATACTATATAAATGTAATAGAACAAAATACTATATAATATAATATGATATAATAAAATATAATATAATGTAATATAATATAATATAAGATATGGTATGGTATGATATGGTATGATATGATATGATATGATGTGATATGATATGATATGATATATGATATGATATGATATAACATATAACAAGATCACATCACCATAACATAATGCTATGTGATATAATAAAATGTAAAATAATATAACATCAAAAAATATAAAAAAGATAACATAATATAATACTATAATGATGATGATGATGGTGTTTGTCCTTCATTCTTGAAGAAGACCATGACATCAGAGAGGTGATGCCATGACAAGAAATTGAAATGGATTAGAGGGGAATGTTGTGCTAAGTCACCAGCCTCACCTTCTCCTCCAGAGTCATCTGGGACCAGTGGCCAGATAGGAATGAGGATGACTGGAGATGGCTGTGGAGGTGAGGCAACCAGGGTGAAATGATTTGCCCAAGATCACACAGCTAGTGGGTGTCAAGCATCTGAGGCTAGATTTGAACTTCTGTCTTCCTGATGCCAAGGCCAATGCTCTATCTACTGCACCACTGAGGAATATAATACTATGCAACATAATGACATAATACTACACATTATATAAGATTACACAATATGCTCTATACTATATGAAATATAATGTAATGTAATAGAGTGAGCATTCTGACTCCCTCCCTTCGCATCCATGAAGGGAATTTAGGGAAGCCCCCTTACCAACCTAAAATCATCAGTAAATATTCACTGGTAACTGCAAAGTAAACTCTAGTTTAAGGGTCATACATGATTATCACTCATCACTGTACTTCCTGAGTGCCCCCTTCCTAGTACCACAAAATCCATGTCTTTTTTTTTTTAGGTTTTTGGAAGGTAAATGGAGTTAAGTGGCTTGCCCAAGGCCACGCAGCTAAGTAATTATTAAGTGTCTGAGAACAGATTTGAACCCAGGTCCTCCTGACTCCAGGGCCGGTGCTTTATCCACTACGCCACCTAGCTGCCCCTATCCATCTCTTTTAACATAAAACTTTTAGTAAACAATAAGGCAAATAAAATAAGTATCATAATATTCATTCAATAGAGAGGAAGAAAAGGAATAGCTATAACAACCCCCGTATAAATCTAGGTCACATTATCCTTCTAACAGACACAATATCATTTCAGGAGAGTGGGCACACACTCATAGAAACCTACCAGAGAGGACCATGAGAAGGGATTCCCAAATGGCCCTAGAACAGCTTACAGCTCTGGTCTATCAGTCTGATGACCTTTCTTCCTTCAAAAGCAAACTGCAACTCACATAGTTATTTCTTCATGTTTTGATCTCTTTCTGGGTCTCTCCATTGTCCTGTTGGATAAACTTACTAACTCTTCATATTTCTTCTCCTGAGTCAAAGCAGTGACTAGTTCTTTCAACACACAGATGCTCCTAAGAGGGCATTGAGAAAATGTTCCATTCATTGATGCTTCATCCTTCAAGAATGAAGGAGGAGCAACCACAGTCTTGTACTGACAGGAAGTTCCCTTAAAATGGAGACCTGTCAAAATATCAGATCTGCAAATGGCATCAGTTTCTGCTTTATACAAACCTTTTCTCATACTTGAGCACAGCTCACAAAAAAACCCCAACAAACTAACAAATAGTTTTTAAAAAATAATTCAGGCCCTTCTTTCTCCCTCTCAAACCAAGGAGTACCATAGGGAGCAAGACAGGAGTCCTTGAGAAGTTTCTGTTCTCTCATCAATAGATGTCCCTAGACTGGAAAGTCTTGCCTACATGAGGATTCAGATCTTAGCCATTACACTTCCAATAGCCACTTGAGCCCTTTCTCCAGCCATTAATCAAAAAATCAGAAAAGTAATGCTTTGAAGTGGTTATTCTTCACCTCTTCCCCATCTCTCTTACTTAATTTTAATCACTGGATGGGCATTGTCTCAGTCAAACTGGGACAGTTTAAACTAGGAAAGACCTACCTTAAAAAGGTCTCCCACTGCATCACCAGTCCTGGGTCTAAATCTGGCCACTGGACACAGTTGGCTCTGGAGAAGAAAGGAAGGCTGGTGACTTTGCCCAGCACCCCTCACTTAAATCCAACTTACTTGCTTGCATGGTATCATCTCCCTGACACTCTTTGAGAACATAGCACAAACATCAATCAATCAGTCTTGCCTCTCTTCTCAATAAGCAAACTACCAGCAAAAACAACTTTTTGAATCAGCTGTTTTAGCTGAAAAAAATCTTTGTTCCTACTTTCTTGTGGCTCTTCTGAGGCTCATCTTGTTCTTCTGCTTCTTCTGTCTTTATATCAGAATTATTCCTAGGTGCAGTAGGGTGGCCTAGTGGATAGAGCCTGAATCTGAAGCCAGGAAGACTCATCTTCCCGAGTTCAAATCTAACCTCAGACACTTACTATTTATGGGTAATTCTGGGTCAATTATGTAACCTTGTTTACCCCAGTTTCCTTATCTGTAAAAGAAGCTGAAGAAGGAAATGGCAAACTATTCCAATATCTTTGCCAAGCAAACTCCAATGAGGCTAGGAAGAGTTCATGTATGACCATACCCAATTCATGGGTACCTTAGAATATTTCATAAATTTCAGGTGCCCATGAAATTCAGGTAAACTTATTTTGGGTTTTAAATTTTTTGGATTTTACAAAAGTCCTCACCTAAGATATAGATAAATTATAGAGTGTGGTTAGCATAGGAGATTCTGTGACTAAGAATATTCAGACCCAGATTCTTTACAAAGAACCATAAAATTCAGAGTTCAAAGGGATCTTGACCAACCCATAATTTAGAGGAATCCAATGGGAAGTTTTGTTAATCCATTTAAAATATGATTCTATTGATAAGTTTATTTACACAGACTAGGCCTTTTTTTCCCAATACAGATTTAATGCTTTCCTTAAATATTTTTTTGTTAATATCTTTTAATTTCATGTCATTTGTTTCTGAAAAGATACCTTAACCTCCTTTATCCAGGGAGCTCTTCCTTGTAACAATGAATGAAAGAAGGGGCGGCTAGGTGGCGTAGTGGATAAAGCACCAGCCTTGGAGTCAGGAGTACCTGGGTTCAAATCCAGTCTCAGACACGTACTAATTACCTAGCTGTGTGGCCTTGGGCAAGCCACTTAACCCCATTTGCCTTGCAAAAAAACCTAAAAAAAACCACAATGAAAGAAAAGAAAAAGAAAACAAAAAAGTAATACAGTAAAAAGTTACAAGTCATTAACTGCCTTTGAAGATATATACATTATTTATAGACATATACACGTGTCTATACTATACTCCCTATTGCTTGGGGAGGCTGAGTTTGCATGATAGCTTGGGTTTGAGAGTTTTGAACTGCTTTAGGCTAATGGCCACAGCTGTCCCTGTTAAGCCTAATACCAATCTGATGAGCCTCCAGGAGCGAAGAAGGGTTTCTAGGTGGTCCAAGGAAGAGCACATCAGCCCAGGTTGGAAAAACAAAGCAGATTAAAGCTTCCACCTCAGTTAGTGTTGGAATCAGGTCCAGAGTGGCTGCTGCACTTCCAACATGAGCAAGATGGGGAGGTCTAGTCCCAAAATAAAAGGAAGATAAAAACAAGAAAGAAAACAATATCTGTAATAATCCTCATCCACAGTCCTCATCTCTGCAAAAGAGGAAGGAGGGTACATTTTTTCTCCCTTCTAGACTACCAAGGCTTCTTGGTCCTTATACTTGCATGCGAAGGAAGAAATCCAGTTATTACATAAAAGAAAGCACATCTGCCTTTATAATCACTACTTATAACTGGGGAGTGTCTTATAATCATCTTTAATCTAAGAGTTAACACTTCCACTACTGAAAAAAAGAGGGACGCACAAGAGTCTGCTCCAGATGTTGCTCCAGATATAGTGCCAAACCACAGTGAGCTGACCTCCAATCGTGTGTTGGCACCAAAGGAGTTCATCAACCAATGTCTGTTGTGCTGATTAAAAAATAATAACATAAAGTTGTTTGAGCTCACACATGAATACAATATGTTCCCAATTGGTTTAAGTAACTTCATCGTCAACATGAGATGAAAAAAAATCAACAAGTAGTGAATCCCCGATGCTTGCACTGGCAAAAGTTAGCTCTAGTTAGAAAAGGACCCGCATAGAACAGATGTAGGCACCTCTGGGATGAGTGAACTTAATTCATTCCTCTGTTTCTCCTTTCTGAAGGATCGAAGGCAGAAAGGCTGGGAATCATCATAGTGAGAATGTATACAAAATCTGCATATGTGTGACTACAGCTTTACCAATTGTCACAGCGAGGGGGTGAGATCCTAGGGAAAGCTGGTTCCTAAGGCCAGGCCCTCATCATCATCATTCCTTAGACACCGGGAAGGCTCTCTCTAACCCTGAAAAAATAGAGAACTTGGAGTCACAAGACACGAATTTGAACAGTGGCTTGATACTACTTTCTTGGTTTGCCAAATTACTTAAGCTTCCTGGACTTTACAGATATATAAGGTACCTATAAAAACAAGGCACTATCGGAAAACTCTAGCATTCAGAAAAGAACATAGGATGATAAATTTATGAAGAAAGAAGTCTAGATTTCATCTAGTCCAACTCTCACATTTTACTGATAAAGAAAATAGCAGCTAAGTGGCACAGTGGGTAGAGCATTGAGCCCGGAATCAGGGCAACTCATCTTCCAAAGTTCAAATTTGATCTCAGATTCTCACTAGTTTTATGACCCTGAGCAAATAATTTACCCTGTTTGCCTCAGTTTTCTTATCTGTAAAATGAAAAAATAAATAGATGGAAATCATTATTTTCACAGTCCAAACTGAAATGTAGAAGGGAAAAAGAAATCTTTATTACAAGAATTCTTAGAAGCCCAGGATACAAGAACTTGAAATAAAATGTTGGTAGCACTATTTCAATAAAATTGGTTTCCTTGGTAATCCTGTGTATTTAATTTTATGCCTTTAGAAATATTATTCTGAAAGGGGGTCCATGATCTTCACCCAACTTCCAAAGTGATCCAGGACATAAAAAATGTTTAAAATCTTTCTGATCTAGAAGAAATACCATCCATCACTAAGTCACTTTTTAACTTTGGGCAAATCATTAAAATAGGGTTGTCAAACTCAAATAGAAATGAGTCTACTAAACCATTCATAGGAATGCCCATGGACTGCATATTGGCTAAGAAAACAGTGTGCTAATATCTCTTCTTTTGCATTTTTATTTATTTTGGTAAAGATTTCTCAATTACATTTTATTCTAGTTGGGGCTCACTCAGGAATGTTTCAGGGCACAATGGAAAGCAATGGAGCCTCTGGTTTAAACCTCTCTACCTCAATTTCATCCATGTGAGAATGAGTTATAGATCTACTTCTAATGATTTTGTCTTGATATTCTTAAAGTTTCTAATGAAAGTCCAGGTCCTGTATGACTTCTCCTTCCCTTTCCCCAGAGAGCCACCCTATATTACTTTATTTTTCAGAAAAAAAGAAAAAGTGTCAGCTAGAAGTACAATTTATAGAGTGGGTCCTTTAGAACATAAATCCATTAAGATAATATATGACAAATGACAAAGAACTGGTCTCAAAATTGAACAACAATTCTCTTAGTGACCCCAAGTTTTTCCCTAAAAACAAATGTCTTTCTATTAAATACTAATATTCTCATTGATTGGGGAATGGCTAATGTGGATGAATGTATTAGAATAGTACTGTGTCATATGAAACAATGAAGAAGAACACATAAAAGCCTGGGAAGATTCATATCAACAGATTCAGGTGAAATAAGCAACAACTCTGATCCAAGGGTAATGGTGGGCATGAGTAGGCTGGTTAGCATGATGCCTGGAAGTAAGTGTGGAATAAATACTGATTGATTGACTGTGAAAAGAAGTAAAACAGTCATCATCATCATCATCATTACTATCATCACCATCCTCACCATCACCCATCATCATCATCATCACATTCACATTGCTATAGCATTTTAATATTTGTAAAGTGCTTTACAAATAATATCTCATTTGCTCCTCACCATAACCTTGGAGGTAGGTATTGTTATTAACCTTATTTTACAGATGAGGAAACTGAGGCAGACAGCGGTTAAGTGACTTGCACAGAACACAGCTATTGTGTCTAAGGTTAGCTTTGAATTTATATCTCCTTGATTCTGGACAAAACTCTCTAAGCACTTTGTCACTTGGTCCTACGTGTGTTGAGGGTGAGGGAATACCTCATAGATAGCCTTAAGAGGGCTCTCATTATTCATGAAATGCCCAAAAGACCTAGAAGAAGACCCCTTTGTTGGATTCACTTCTTATGGAGCAATGACATTGAGACTTCAACAAAACTCATGCGGGAGTAGTAGTAGTAGTCGTCGTCATAGGAGTAGTTGCTGTTGTTTCTTGTTGCTGTTCCTTTGTTCTCAAAGAGGACCAAGGACATCACAAAAGGAATATCAACACAGGAAGAGTAGATCGGGATCAATTGAAGGAAATATCCACAGGCATCAGATCCCATGTCACAGATCACATATTCTTCAAAGTATTATTTTGGGGGCAGGGCAAGTAGGATGGTTCAGGAAAATACCCACAAGAATGATAGCTGAGATTTGTATAGCGTCTTCAGTTTAGCAAAGCATTTTGTATCAATTTTCTACTTTGAGGGAGATTATTAACATTCCCATTTTAGAGCTTAAGAAAAGAAAGCAAAGGAGCAACCTGTTTCATAGAGGAGTCAACTTGAAGTCCAGAAGACCCAAGTTCAAAAATGACTTCAGATACTTATCAGCCGTGTGAACTTGTGAAAATCTGTCAGCCTTAGTTTCCTCATCTGACAATAGGGATAGTAATAAATAGTACCTCCTTTTTAGAGCTGTCGTGAGGATCACATGAGATGACAGATGCAGACTGCTGACCTTAAAGAACTATAAAATATTGTTGTTATCACTTATTATTGTATTATATAGTTCAGAACAAAAAAAGTGACTTGCCCAATGCCATCTAGTTGGCAAAAAGCAGAGCAGAATTTTTATAGCTAGGTCTGTGCAGACTCAATGCATTGGTCACTCTGCTGTCCGGAAGAAAAGATGCCCCCCAAATTAAAAAATAAAACAAAACAGTAAAACAAATTAAAAGATCCAACTCTAACATCAAGTTGGCTGCCCACCTATTAAAATGTTTAAGTTCAGAAGATCTCATCTCAAGACATATTGAAGCATTTGTCCTCAGTCCAAGTCAGGATTCACATAGTTTCCCTGTGTTGTGCGTGTGGTCATTTGGCATCTCTTTCAGCTTTCTATGAACGTCCCTCTGGAACACAGTCTATACTTGTTTGTTAGTAGCCTGGTTTATTTAGCATAGAAAGCTCTTAAAATCCACCTATTTAAAACTTTGTGGTGCTGTGGGCTATTATCCGGTGTTAGGGATGGGCAAATAGGAGGCATTTGGGGTCAGTCAACCCCCCCTCTAAATCTTTTCCAAACCTTTTAGGTTTGGCAAAACCTGACATGTATTTTGCCAAACTCTTTTCCCTATAATTTGTAAACCCCTGTGTATTTTCAGGGAAATATAATCCACATGTTCCTGATTGATTTACACTTAACTCTTCTAAATGTTGTTTTGCTAGCTTGATTTGAAGTCCGAAGAGTCTTTTGAGCTTGTTTATATCTGCCTGGGCCTTTTTCCTTCAAGTTAGGAAACTGTTTTGTAAAAGTTAACTAACTTGAACCCATGCAGGATAGAACTTGAGTTAAAATTCACCTCTCAGGAAGCTACCATGATCTTTGGTTTTGACTATACACTGGATTCCACACTTCACTAGCCAGTGATAGAACTGAAAGCATCCCTGCAGGGGCAGAGTCTATGGTGAGTTATATTAGGAGACGGGCCTCTAGTATTTAGTAATTCTTTAGCCATTTTTCCCTCCTTTTTTGGAAGTGGTTATTCTTGACCTCTTTGTCTCATCTCTTTTTTACTTAACCTTAATGACTGAATTGGCATCACCTCATTCAAATTGTGACCTGAAAAGACCTAGCTTTAAAAACCCAAGATCTCCCGCTGCATCCAAGGTCATCTCCTATCGTTCTGATCCATATCTGGCCACTGGACCAAGATGGCACCAGAAAAGAAAGTGAGGCTGATGACTTAGCACAGCACCCCCATACTCAAATCCAATTCACTTGTATGTCCTTGAGAATGAAGAACAGAGAACAACAGCCAGGACAACAATTCTTCAACAGTCTTCAGTAACACTCTCTTCCCCATGACTGGAATGTGGCCTCCTAGAGGGTATGGGCCATATCCTTTGCCTTTCTTTGTATCTGTGGAGCTTTGCAGCATGATTTCACAAAAGAAGAAATTTAGAAGTGCTTGTCCATGGACTAAAAATGTTGGCATTTTGCTCATTTGTCAAACAACGTATATCTTAATTTCCTTCAATGAGATTTAAATAAATTAGGTTTGACTGGAAGAAACCCCAGATGATAGGGTAGAGCAAAGTTACCCAATTTTTCTACTCTGCTGGGAGGATTGATGTTATTCACTCATAAATTCATTCTATAAGCATTTACTAGACGCCAACTATGTGTTAAATACTAGATTGCAAAAAAAAGTGCAAGCTCATCAGGGGCCTTAAGAAGCTAACAGCCTAATGGGGGAGACAATAACAACTATTGACAATAAGATATTTAGAGCAAGGATAAATTGGGAATAGTCAGCAGAGGGAAGTCACTAGTAAAAGACTGGATATTATTAACCTCAGGGAAGCAAGATTGGAAATGAAGAGAGAGAATTAAGTCAAGGGATTGAATTTCTTTTTAAAAAAATTTTTTTATTAACTTTTTTTCATATTACTATAACAGTCTTGAAATAAAGTAAGAGAAACTTCCAGAAAAATAAAATGAGAAAAAAATGTGCTTAGTCTGTATCCAGATACCATCAGCTCTGTTTTGGGGATGGATAGCATCCTTTATCATAAATCCATCAGAGAAATTGCTTCACTATTTTTTTTAAGGGATTGAATTTCTTGTCTGTGAGGAGCATTGAGTGACCCACTGGTCACTGTATCAGAGCACATGGAAAGGTATCAAGACTGGAAAAGTAGCAAAGAAAGGTTGTGAAGGACTTCAAAAGGCTTGGGCACTTGTTCCTGGAGATTATTAATAGAGAGCTTCTGAAGTTTCTTCACCAGTGGAAGTGACAAGGTCAGATGAATTTTAAGAAACATCCAATCTGACTGCTGAGTTGGGGATGGACTGGAATGGGGAGAGATGGGAGTCAGGACACTCTCATCAAGCTATTGCAATAATCCAGTGGTGGTGATGAAGTGGAGGTGACGAGAACCTGCCCCAAGGAGGTAGCAGGGTCAGAAGGTGGGGAATATGTGAGAGATAGCATCTGCAGGACTTGGCAACCGTTTGGTCATAGGAAATGAACATTTATAAAGAACCTGCTAAGTTGTGCTAAGGGCTTGACAAACATCTCATCTTAGACTTGCAATGACTCTAGGAAGTAGATGATATTACCCCCATTTTGTAGCTGAAGAAACTGAGGTTAGGTGACATGCCAAGGAGCATATAACAGGTAAGGCTAAATTTTAATTGGAGACTTCCTGCTTTCAGGTCACTTCATCCTCTAGCTTTCAGTTGAGGATGATGTGAACTTCGGTGACCAGGAGGATGTGGCATCTTCTACATTAATAGGGAAATTAGGAAAGGGGGACGGTTTGGAGGGAAAGATAATGAGTTTAGTTTTAGAAATGCTGGGACATCCTCTTTGAGACGTTTAATAGGCAGTACAATGCTAAAAACAAAATAGATCTACCCTCATAGAGCTGGCATTCCCTGGGAAAATGACATATACACCAAGAGGCAAATATAAATGCAAATAAAATAGCCTGTAAAGGGAGAATTCTAATGAATGAAAAACTCAGGAACATCCTTACTTTAGATAAGAACCTTAATCTGAGTTTTGAAGAAAACTAAAGTTTGAAAGAGTGGTCATGAGGACGGAGATGATTTTAAACCTGGGAAACGGTTTCCGAGGAGGTGTGGGGGTATAGGATAAAACATTAGGTTCCGAGATCAGCAAGCAATCCATTAGACTGGAAAATAAATTGAGTAGAGGGGTTAGGAGAGGAAGGGGATGGAAGGGTAAGTCATAGGGAAAAAACAGGCTGCAATTTTCACATTGTGAAAGTCTTTAAAGGACCAAAATAGAAGATTGCCTTTTTTTCCTAGTGTCTATAAGCTGCTTCTTGAGCAAGAGAGTGGAATGGTCAGTCCTGGGTTTTCTGGAAGAGGAAGGGATAGGAAGGAGCACCAGGAAATTACTGTATCACAGAAAGCAAGAGAAAATAGGATAACAGGAGTGAAGGCAAAGTCAAAAAATCAGTTAAGTAGATTAGTAAGGACCCCTCTGAATTGTATAGTTTAATCAGTTCAATCTTTATGTGAACTTATATGCAGTATCTTAAATAGTTCCTTTGTGTTTTTCCTATTGATATTATATGAAATCACTTCTCCTCCTCCTCCTCCTCCTGATGCAGGGGAAATGTGAAGAGAACTGTGAATGTAGAAATTGGGTGGAGATGTAAACTGAGTCAGTCACATTCACTCTTGAGATGTAAATTGACTAGAAGTAGAGGATTATGAATGTAACAGGAACAATTTATAATCTTAAAGGCTGCTCGGGTGGAGACCCCCCCCATCCTTGATTTATCATTGATTGTTTAATGTAAAATTTGGCTTCATCCTCTAATTCCTGGTCCAGTAAGAGAAAGGGAGTTCACCTTTTACCCTCTAGATGAGAGGCAAGACATACCGCAGTCTTCTCTGACCATGGCCCAGCCAATGTCGCTTAGCTGTTCTTCTCTCTCTCTCTCTCTCTCTCTCTCTCTCTCTCTCTCTCTCTCTCTCTCTCTCTCTCCCTTCCTCCCTTCCTATGTCTTGTAACCTTTTAAATAATTTTTTTTAATTTCCACCCTTGCTTTCCTGAGTCTGAATTATGATTCCTCATAGGCAGAACCATAGCCAGTAGCTACACCACTCCTACTCTTCTTCTTTTTCTTCTTCTTTTTCTACTACTACTACTACTACTACTACTACTACTTTTACTCTTCTCCTTCTCCTCCTCCTATTCCTACTTCTACTCTTCTCTTCTTCTTTTACTACTACTTTTTTTTTTAGGTTTTTACAAGTCAATGGGGTTAAGTGGCTTGCCTGAGGCCACACAGCTAGGTAATCACTAAGTGTCTGAGACCAGATTTGAACCCAGGTACTCCTGACTCCAAGGCCAGTGCTGTATACACTGCACCACCTAGCCGGCTCTACTATTACTTCTTTTTGTTCTTCTTTCTTCTCCTCCTTTTCCTTCTCCACCTTTTTCTTCCCACATCTTGAGTGACTTATGATTACAATCTTCTCACTTTGTCTCCTACTCTGGATTACCATATTACATTTTTCCTCTAAGAGAGAAGCTCTAATAGTTTACCTCTCTCTGTCATTCTTTAATGGAGAGAACTTTGCTTGACTCTAACTATATCCCTTCATTCCTCACTTTCTCTCATCTGGAATTTGGGTTTATTTTCCTTCCTGCCTAACTACTTCGAATATACCAAGTCAATAAACAGATTCTCTGTGGTTACATATGGCAAACAGCTGAAATTTACAGCTGAGGGTAAAATTTCCTCATTTGGAAAAAGAAATCATTTCATGGATTTAGAAAGTGGTTATTCTGATCTCTTGGGTAAATAAAAAGGGTTTTATAACCTTCTACAAATACGGATGCCTTGATTAAATTTTTATTGTGAATTATTAATTAAACTGAGGAAATGCAAAGGACTGGATGAACCCCAGATGAAATAAACTCCAGATTGAGACACAAATTCAAGGTGAGGATGACTGAAGGGGAGGCTTAATGATGACCAACAAGTAGAAAACAATCAGAGCATTTTTCTCTGTTGGATGCTCCAGGCTAGCCATGAAAACAAACCCATGTGTCTGGGCCAAGCTTAATATAAATCAAGCAGTGGGCCAATCAGACAATACACATCCCCACCCCTCCTTTGGGGATCTTTCTGTCTGGTTCCCGTGGGAAGTTGGCCTTTCAGAGGAAGAAGCCTATAGTTGTAGGAGATACTTGCCTTCTCTGTGTTTAGGGACAAAATGAAAGGTAGAATCAGAAGGAATTATCCCATAAGGCAAATGTGTTTGAGGGAATCTGTACTTATCCAGAAGAAAAGAGGGGTCACATTAGCAGTCCTTAATGTATTTTTTCTCATATCCCTTTGACAGTCAGGTAAAGAAGATCATGAATCCCTTCTAAAAATAATGTTCTTAATAAAAATTGCAAAGGAAGCCAATTATAATGAAAAACAATGATCAAATTTTTTTTTTCCAAAAATCAAACCCATATACTCCAGGTTGAGAACCCCTGGTCTAAGGGGAGGAGGGAGAGACAGTGACAGTGTTGTTGATGCCCCTGAAAACGCATGTTAAAAGCTACTTATTCATTTAATTCCTGTATTGAATAATGGTTTTACTTGTTGTTTCCCCCAATAGAACATAAGATCTGTGAGGATGATCATTTTCCCAATTAATTAATTTAATTTTAACAGGGACTCTTTTTTTGACAGAATCACAGAACACTACAATTGGAAGAAAATGAAGGCATCATTTACTCCAACAGATACCCTACACAAAAAAAAATTCCCTTCGTGTTTGTGTGTGTGTATGTGTGTGTGTGTGTGTGTGTGTGTGTGTGTGTGTGTGTGTGTGTGTATGATGGATCCTTCTGGCATCCTGGTAAAGCTGTGAACCTCAAAAATGTTTTTAATTGATTAAAGTAAAATGCATAGAATTAAAAGGAAACCAATTATAGTTAAATAAAGTTGTAATTTTTTTTCCTATCCAAATTTCTGACCCCTTGAAATCTATCCACAGACCCCGGGGGGGGGGGGGGGGGAGTCTGTGAACTATAGGTTCATAACCTTTGTTCTGAAACATTCTAACTCAAACAATTTAATTAGGCTAAATTCTTTAATCTTTCAAATCAAGCTGACAGTTCTTTTGCCTCTTTGAATTTGCAATTCAATAGTAAAATAAGACAATTATAGTTATCAAAGTCTTAGACTCAAGAGGTGGTCATCCAGCTTCTGCAAGAAGGCCAACAAAGAAGGGAGGCCAACTGTCTCCTAAAGCATTCTATTCCACTTTGGGGCAACTCTCTTTATAAAGAGGCTTTCCTAAAATCATATCCTTCCTCCCTTCTTTGTTATCTCTGTACTCTTAGCACCAAGCACAGCTAGAGTAGGCATTTAAAAAATGTCTGGGGGATGAATGAATTCAACATTCAATAAACATTGCTATATTTTTAGTTTCTTTTTAAAATTAAATTTTATTTTTTAATGAACAAACATTATTTTCTCTCCCCCATTGTGTATATACAGTTCATATAGATATTATGTATAATTAAATAAGTATACATATATAAACATGTGTTTATATGTCTGTGAATACTCACACATATACGTGTGTGTGTGTGTGTGTGTGTGTGTGTGTATTCCCACATTGGTAATGTCCAAAAAATATGGCTTATTCTATACGCTGAGTCTATCATCACCTCTCTGTCTGGTTGTGTGGAGCATGGTTCATTACTATGGGTTAATCAAATACATAAAGATTTAAGCATTCACTTGAATGCAATTCAGAAAGAATTTATTAAAAAGCTGTTGTGAGGTAGGCTCATACTGAATCCCAGGGTTGCAAAGAGAACATTCCTGCTTTCAAATATCTTATATTCTACAGAAAGGGTTTGAAAGGCAAATGGATAAGTACGTGCAATAAAATTTGAGTAGGGAGAAATTACAGATTTATTGAACTGCAAAAGACCTCATAGTACCAAAGGGGCCACAGTGTCTACCTGAGAAGATGAGTCTCTCCAGATGCTTTCCCATAGTGGTCCAAGTGCAGCATCATCTTGGATCTGAAAACTGGTTTTCCTCTTAGCTCCCACTCATTTCCACATTCCTCTAAACTCTCTAGTTCTTTTTCAAGGTAATGAGAATTTCTTAGGAAATATCGGTGTCCAACAGCATTGTGATATTCAGCTCATTCTCAGTCTGAAACTCAGAAATATCAAAATATCCAACATTCCTGGCTGGATGTAACTTTGAATCCATAGGAATGACGACTGACTCCCAGGGCCAAGTGGCTGTCTGAATCTGGATTACTCATTTTAAGATTGTATTATGATATCATATTAAGTATCTACTGTGCGAAGCTTCCTGTTTTGCCTTATATATGACGATCCATCTCCTGACTTCAGAACTTTTAAGAGGTAATTCAAGAGCACAATAGATAGGACCTGGAGTCAGGAAGACCTAGGTTCAAATCCTACATCAGAAGCTTACCAACTGTAGGATTTGGGGCAAGTATCTTAACTTCTGTCTTGTCTTCTTGTCTCAGTTTCCTCTAAATAAAAATAATAACAGCTCTTACCTCTCAGGATTGTTGTGAGGATCAAATAAGATAAAGCTTGTAAAGTGCTTCTCACAGTGTCTGACACGTCGTAATGTATATTCCCTTCCCTTTGTACGAGCTGTTTCTGAGGTCCTAATGCTTCTATCCCTCCTCTCCTGTCTTCCTTTGAGAGTCAGCTCAAACACTGCTTGCTAAAAGAAGCCTTTCCAAGCCCCCCCCCCATGCCTTCCCTCTGAGATCACCTTCATGTATGGTGCCTATCTCTTGTGTGTGTATATATATATATATATATATATATATATATATATATATATATATATATATATATGGAGAGAGAGAGAGAGAGAGAGAGAGAGAGAGAGAGAGAGAGAGAGCTACTTACATGTTTTCTCCCTCATTAGAGTGTGAATTCTGTAGAGCAATCACAGCAGGTTTTGCCTTTTTTTTCCCTGATTCCAGAACTTAGCCTGGGATGAGGGAATTGTGGGTGACGTGATACGGAACACAAGTACTTCAAAAATCAAAAGTCTCCTAAGCACACGGTGAAGGGGCCTTGGGCAGATGGTAAGACCCCAACCAGGAGCCCAGTTCTCTTGATCTTTGCTTTTCTATGTGATTGTTGTTACTGGACAGATTCACTGGGACTGAGTGGGAAGGAGACCTTAGGGACTGAGTTTTGTACTGCTCTTCACCCCATAATCACCCTTATCAACCACAAGGACACCATGATTAGTAAAGTTTACCAATCCTACATTCATGAATTAGCTGAAAGTTGCTATACTGATAGTTTGTTAACAGTCTTGCATTCCGAACCCTAAATGGAGCTGACCAGAGAGTTATTGGGTACTTTAAAAACTTCCCAATGGCAACATGGGAGTGATGATCAACCTAAGTGGACTTGCTCTTTCCATCAGTGCAACAATCAGGCACAATTTTGGGATATCTGTGATGGAGAATACCATCTGTATCCAGAGAAAGAATTGTGGAGTTTGAACAAAGACCAAAGACTAAAACCTTTAATTGAAAAAAAAAAACATTATCTTATTATATAATTTTGCTATCTCATACTTTATTTTTCTTTCTTAAGAATATATGATTTCTCTCTCATCACATTCATCTTAGATCAGTGTATACCATGGAAACAATGCAAAGATTAACAGACTGCCTTCTGTGGGGGGTGGGGAGAAGGAAGTGAGATTAGGGGGAAAAATTGTAAAATTCAAAATAAATAAATAACTCAAAAAACTCCAAATCAAAACAAAACAAAAACTTCCCAATATAGATGAGTCAGTCAATGGTCAACCACAGAGTCATAGCTAGGGCCAGTAAACTGGTCTTCATAACTTGGCCCCTAGTATTCAATAGACAATGTTTGTTGACAGATCAATGGGAGGAGGGCAGTAGTGGGCATTGGGAAGATAACAAATGCTAACAGTCCCTGACCTGGTGGAGTTTACCAGCTTAGTGGGGGCTGCTGCACTTAAACAAAAAAGCAAGAATGAAAAAAATAGAGCATGATAACTATATGTAAAATGGGAAAAGGATCTTGTGAAGGCAAAGGAAGGAAGGTTCCTCCCTAGGGAGGGATGCTACTAAGGTTTGCAAGATTCCTTTTTATCTAGATTTTTCAAATCATATTTGAAAGATTTACAAAATTTTTTTAAAAACATATTTCACCCAGTAGGATTCAAAGGTTGTGCCCCACGGTACCAACCTGTTGACTTGCTATAAATTCTTTCTACATTCTTCTGTGGGCAGTCATTTCTAAATACTAAATGGGGATCAAAATAAAGTCATTTGTTCAAGGACAAAACAAGAAAGACCCATCAAAAGTAAAAGGGATGATTAGCAGTGGGAAGGCACCATGGCTCAAAGTGACTCTTTCTCTTCCTCAACACATCAGATGTAGATAGTCTTTGTCCCCAGCAAGGAGTGGCATTTTCAGACGCAGGCTATTCTCTGGAGAAGGGACAAAAAAAAGGAGTTTTGGTATTAGAAGTTGCTATTGTTTTATTTGTTTGTAGGTGAATAGTGGATAGAATGCTGGGCCTGGAGTCACAAAGACTCATTTTTCTGAGTTCAGATTCAGCCTCAGATATTTCTTAGCTGTGTGATCCTGGACAAGTCATTTAACCCTGTTGGCCTCAGTTTCCTCATCTGTAAAATGAGCTGGAGAAGGAAATGGCAAAATATTCTAGGGTCTTTGCCAAGAAAATCCCAAATGGGATCTTCAAGAGTCAGAAATGACTGAACAACAAAATTGTTTTGTTGATGCTTATTGGCTTCCTGTAGCTTTTGGTCCCCTTTATCATGTGGCAAGGCTTGAACATTTGTTTGGTCTTAATTTCTATTAAATTTAGAACTCATGAAAGTGGCAAATTGACAGCGCCATTTGCTAGCATGACATCACGCAAATAAGTCTGCAGATATCACTTAATAAGAGCCCTGTAAAGATAAGAGGGATGGTTGAAAGAATTGGAAGAGGCTGTTTCCTCATTAATATCTGCCAGGAATCATTTGTTTAGAGGGAAGATGAAGTGCCCAGGATCTTGCAGAGAGAAAACTGGCAAGGAACCGGGAGGATTGGGTTTTCTTTGGGTAGCGATACGGGTTTCTTCTGTAGTCTTCACTGACTTGTTGATTCGTCCATAAAAATAAGCATTTTTAAAACTCCCAAGTTCTAGATACTGTGCTACAAAGCAGTCCCTGCCTTCATGGCCCTTACATTCTCTTGGGGAAGCCAACATGCATTCTGATGTAGCTACAAAATCTATAAAGAGTAAATAAAGGCAAAATAGGGTGGGGGGGGGCTAGAGAGCAGCAGCAACATCTAGGGGACATCTGGATAGGCCCCTTTTTTAGGAAGCAGAACTTCCTAAGCATGGGCAGTGGCACACACCCAGATAGGGAGCTCGATCCATGCAATGTCACAGACGTGAGAGACAGACAGTGGACCAGTTAGGAGGGACAAGAGACTAGAATGAGCCTGAGAATTTGGGTCTGAGGATGTCTGTGCTGACAGAGGAAAATGGAGTGTGGAGGCAAGGATCTGGCTAAGAGGTGGGCTAAGGGAAGGAGGGAGAAGTCTGCCTTGGGATAAGAGAGATGACAGAATTTGCATTATCTGACTTTGTGTATAATTATCTCTGCATTTGTCATACCCACCAGACTACTGCCTCAACTCACTGAACAAACTTGTTTGAAGAATTTGTTATATGGGACAAGTCACTTAACCCCATTGCCTTGCAATTAAAAAAAAAAGAATGTTATATATTCTAGTCACATTGAAACGAGGAATAAGGAAAAACATTGACTTGCCCTGGGGTCCACAGCTCCTAAGAGATTGAAGCAGGATTTGAATTTAGGACTTCCTGAATCCATAACCCTAACATTTGCATCACTATGTCTCTCCTTTGCTTGGGGCACACTTTGTGGGCTGAGAATGCCAGAGGAAAACCATTGGGACCATGAGAGGAGATGTGGACAAAGGAAGTAAAGTTGAGGAAAGAGGATTTGGTGAAGGGGATTGGAGTCAGGAGGACCTGAGTTCAAATCCAATCTCAGACATTTGACCTTGGGCAAGTCCCTTAACCCCAATGTCTTGTTAAAAAAAAAAAGAATGAAGTTCAAAGAAAGCAACAGCAGGAAAGTGTGTTACAGTGAGTGAAGTTATGGATTAGGAATCAGGAAGATAC